>NC_090895.1:19334510-19409510 GCF_036669925.1 Montipora capricornis | reverse complement strand
TCAACTATTACGGTGCACGACTAATGCATGAGGCTAATGCGGGGAAATCTTTTCAAATGCAAATACTTTTTAATATATTCCCCGCATTAGCCTCCATTGCAAGCTAGTTCCAGTCCAATACTGGGATTGCGAATATGGTCTATTGATAAGAGCTCCAGCTGAATTAACAGGCGAATTTAACCGTCATTTTGCTACCATCGGTCCGGAGCTTCAAACTCGAACAAAACTGTTGACACTGTGCACAAATTCACGTTCATTTTTACACAACCCTACTTACACTCCCCTTCCCACTCCCCTCCCCCTCAGTCAATGTTGCTAAATATTGTCATCTATCCTACAGTAAATTTCTGACCAATATAAATAAGCACTGAGTTTGGGGAGAGGGAAAAGGCGGCTTTAAACGCATAACTCTCTGGAGTGCCCAGAAAGTTATGCTCAACCTCCGCAAATGAAATACTTTCACTGCTGAATTGAATAAACTAAACAAATCACAGGCAATTACCCTTGAGGAAATTTCTTCCCGACTTTCTCAAGAATGCAGCTGTGTATAAGAATGTGTTACTCGAGCTCCAAAATTGCTGGTCACACCGTTCGATCAAATGACAATCAGGTAATGAGTGATGTACGGTATATGTTGTGTAATATGTCACGCAAGGGCTTATCTTGTTACTGCGCCGATCTCCTTATCGCTTTCTTAAATTATAGTCTAATATAATATGTAAATGTAAATCAGGTTTTCCAATCTATTCATTCCGCTGCCACGGCTCTACTTGCGCTACGGATTCTTAGCCTTCAATCAAGAGATCCTTTTCTCAAAATGAAAGAAATATGCCGTATCTCGCAACCGGTTTAAGGTGGCTCAAACCAGTTTCAACCTCCAAGTGACGCTCTTATTTGACGAATCGGCACCACAACGTTGTATCACGTATTAGCAATATTGTGGTACCAAATGAAGCACAAATTTTTGCTGAAAAAGATACAGTCATTATTGTGACCTAACAATATGTCACCTTTGCAACGGGCAAGCCCTGTAAAACACCCTTCATCTAGGCATTAGTAGCTTATATCGCAAAAACGAACACGGTAGCCCTCCATGTTTTAATTCTGAAAAGTAATCAGAAGGGCAAGATGAAACTTTCTGCAAAGTATAATAAAAATTATGTCAAGCGGATTCAAAGCCACCTTAATTCTGTGATTTTTTTATAGGTGGCTCTGAATCTGCTAGCCAGAATTTTTTTTTTTTTTCTATTAGCCGAAAGTTTCATTACGGCCTTCTAATTACTTTCCAGCAATATAAAAGGAGGTCGCCGAGTTCAGTTTTGAAATATGAGCAACTAAATCCAAAATATAGGGTACGTTTGCTGGGCTTTCCCGTTGCCAAGGTAGCTTCTTATAATTATATCGCAATAAAGATCACATCTTGTTTGGAAATAATTGGTGTTTCATATAGTTCCATAACATTACTGTTACGTGATGCAGTGTTGTAGCGTCATTCGATCTAAAGAGAGTGGCTTCTAAGTGTTGAAACAATTTCGAGCCTCTGTAAGTCATATTTGGTCGACCGCAGTCAAAAATATTACGCTAATAGATCTCTTTCTTTTGTTAAATAATATGCGGCGTCTCTCAACTCTCCAGGAACTATTTTCGGTCATTTGTTGTTTTTCTCCTAAATTATTTAATGAATTGTGAACTAAGCATGATGTACGTAGATGACACTCATATAACACGCACGGGTGACAACTAGGACATATTGACTCAAGTATGATCGAGAAAATGTTAAAATTAGGCACTTACCCCAAATATGACGAGAACTGGATTTATGTTGTTTGGGTCAAGGCAGAGGTTACAATATACTCCTACTAGCCTGCATTAATTAAAATCAAGGGTCGCACATAGAGCTTAGTAGAAATGTTTGCGCACTCTGCATATGTGTGTGATGGAGTAATTTGAAGCCACAAGGTTCATGACTTGTCTACACTAATAAATTGATGGTTACCTGGCATACGTGTTCTTTATAACTAGATGCTTCTGAGAAAAATGAAGACAATGATGGTTAATCATTCATCGTTCTCTTTGTACTGGGGGTGGGGGTAAACTGATCTTGAACTTATTCTTGGAAAGACAAGAACACGAAGATAAACTTGTCGACACTTTCGGTATCGCGTGCTGAGACGGAAATTTCTTAGGTCACCTGAATTTCACTTACTGCCGTCTTGCTGAGTCAAGAGAATAATTTAATGAAACAGTCAGTGTCGCTCTCGCTCAATTTACAGTATTTTCCCTTTTTAAAAACTATTTGGTTGGCTAAATAGCCATCAACCCAATGGATGTAGAAGGATCGGTACAAAAAATTATAAGAATACCAAATTAGTTCCTTCCAGCGCATTGTGCAGTATGTTAAAACCAATGCTAGCCGCAATTCCATCTCTAGCAATTAATTGCAAGCTATTTAAATCCAAAATCTAAGAGCTATTCCGTATTCGAAAACAAAGTACCGTCCATTGATGTCATTGAATTTAACGGCTAGCCCGTGCCAGTCAACAATATTTCGCTTTCAAAAGAGTTCCTTTTAGGACCGGATAAGCACAGAGACCAGTTTGTAAAGTACTATGGAAAAGGTTCAGTTTTCTATGAAAGATGAAGTACTAGGCAAAAAGCTCAACTGCGGGACGAACAGCAAACCCTTGCTCTCGAAAAAATATATATTCTTGCGTAACAGTGAAGTGGGAAAGTCTGATCTTCTGAATTCGTCCCCTTTGAGGTACTTCGTTTCAATTATAGCAGTCAATAGTTGAACTATGCATGTATGCTTCTGCATCAGTTTACTGTAACAGAACTGAAACAATGCAAACATAGTGAACCCACTCTTACCGTGCCACAGAGCCATGGTTAAAGTTAGTAAAGTCAATATCACATTCATCGTGCGTGCGTGCGTGCGTTCCCACTGCCAAAAGTATCAATTGCAGAACAAAGCAGTCACACATGCCTCAATTAATTTCCAGGGGCCCACGCAAATCCGCTTGTCAGGTTTTCTTGGAAGGAAGTTATGTCAACAGTTTAAATTAATTTACGGGCTGACTAGGTCATGGGTCTATTTATTGCCTTAGTTATCTGCGTATTCTTCTGGGTAGTTTTGTTGCAAATACGTTAAAATTCAATCTGGGCATTTTTCTTGATGCTTCGGGAAACCATTAAAAAAAAACAACAACAATAACAACAACAGTCAAGAAAACAAGACAAAAGAAAAAAGAAAAGAAACGAGAACACTTATTTAAATACTTTGATATTGTCCAGAGCATCGACATCAGGTTTATTTCGTGAAGTTCAATTTTAATATACAGAAATTTTATTGAAAAGGTTGTTTTTTTTTCTTTTTTTTTTTTTTTTCACCGATAACCTTGTGGTCCCAGTGATTGTAAGTGCAATGGGATGTCACATTGATTCATGACAGACCCGTTATTTGATTTGATTGCTAGCGGTCCCATCTACATCTCAGTCTAGCCACGGGTTTTGCTAGTCGATCGTCTTGTCACGCAAGTTTTGTACACCTTCCTCTGCCGTTTTTCTTGATTGCATGAGAAACACCATTAGGGACTAAGATCTACGGGCGCTTAATATATTGTTTTTACAGCATGTATTGTAAGATCTTAGCGTGTTTTCTTTATTTTTGTTCTGTTTGTGTTAAATTAGTTTGTTTCTCCGCCCCATTAGCTTTTTCGTAGCCTGCTCGTTAGCGTGTCTTGTTTCCCTTTTTTGTTTAAAGTTTTCGCACGTTCGTTTCTTTTGCTTGCCATTTACACCTTCAGTTTTCTCGTTTTGCATAATTTAGTTTCTTCGTATATAAACCTATGTTTTTAGCCATTTTGGATCTTCTTTTCTCGGTAATCGAAGTCGCGCTACGCGCAGTTAGCTCTCAGGCAGTCCGAGTTCGCTTCAAGCAGTTTAAGTTATCCTTGGTATAAGTTTATGGTCGTAACAATGTAAGTATCATCGTTTTCGGTTAGTTCATTATATCGTCTTTTATCGTTTTCCTGTTGCTTTACGTAACTAATTGTATTTGCTGGAACGTTTTATTTTTCAGTTTCAACCCGCGTTGTTTGTACTACCTCTGTAAATAAATATATTAGTTTGTCATGGATTACGTGGTGTTGGAAAGACGTGACTAGACAGTTTTGCCGTGCTTTTGGCAGTTACATGTATGCTGTGACATTTTAAGGCTATGGTCGGTAACAAACTATACACCGACTAAAATTAGAAATTAAGCCATTAGATACTGGCCTCAAATAAAACATTATGTAAAGTACCGACTAGAAATTAAGCCATTAGATACTGGCTTAGAATGTTACGGTATGTAAATCTTTTGAATTGGAAATACGCCGTTGTTTACTGGCTTAGAATATTACAGTATGTAATTGTTTTCGATCGAAATTACGCCGTTGTTTACTGTCTTAAAATGTTACAGTATGTAATTTTACGCCGTTGTTTAGTGGCATTAAATGTTACACATGTAATTGTTTTGATAGAAGTTACGCCATTGTTTACTGTTTAACATGTCACGTAATGTTAAGGATCCCATTACGCCGTTTTTCACTGGCCTTAACTGTTGTTGTATGTAATTGTACAGGATCGAAATTCGCATGTTTCAATACATTGAAGTCTACCATACAATATCGCTGCTGAAGAGTAAGTAGGCCTGCTAGTTTAATAATTTTGGCCTAAGGTCCTGTTCGCACTAAGACGTAATTTTGAGTTTAGCGTTTGCAAAAAAAAAATAAAATGAAAATTTTGTAATCACCATTTTTTTGTTTTCGTAATGTTACAATACAATAGAATACATATTTAATTGACCGCTCCCCATTGGGGCTTTTCAGGGCCAATGAAACACAATCAACGAAACAACAGAGCACAAAAACTACAGCCAGCCAACTGGCCGGAGGCAAACCAGTTGGCTGTTTACAAGTGTAGCTAGGAAGTTGAACCAGGGACTACCGGGAACAAATTCAAATAGTGGTTAGAGCGGGTCTTGAACCCGGGATCTCTGGATCTCAAGGCAAGCGCCCTTATCACTGGGCCACACTGCCTTGCATATGAGGATCCGAATTTGTTTTTTAGTCAAGATGTCAATTAGGAACTTGATCAAAAATGGCTTCATTGAAGACGAAGCAATGAGCTTTCTTAGAACAAACTCTTCGAAAACAACATTTAAAGAGAGACTTGAGAAATGCAAATGCGCGGTTATCCTAGCGCAATGATAGAAAGGTGTCTGTTAGAGATCAATTTTGCCTCCAGACCTTCGTCTTTAACCCAAAACAAAAAGACAAACGAGATAATTTTGCCTTTTGTTACAGCGCACCACCCACCAGTCAATAATATTAAAATGATATTGATGGAACGATGGAGTATCATAGAAAATCAGCCTATTCTGAAAAATATCTACCTAAAACCTCCAATAATATCATACAAAAGGGGTAGCTCCCTTACCAGCATGCTTGTCAGAGCAAAGCTATAGCTTTTTTAGGCTCAAACATGAGGCAACCGCAAAAACTACACTGATGGAGTCCGTGCAGGCCTCTTATTAGCTTCCTATCATGTTCACGGATGGATGCCAAGGAACAAAGGATTTTCTCGCCTGACAAAATTTCTACAGCCGCTAAAGCTAGTCGACGGAATCTTTGAAGTTTCATTAATATTGCGCTTGCAAAAATTTTGGTGGGTGCAAAAAATCGTTCGCACTAAAAATGGCCTCTCGTTCACAGATTTTTTAGCAAATCATACAAAATTTTGGGTAGTGCGAACAGGCTCTAACTTTTGATTTCAAAGAGTTGTCAAAGCGATCTTTTGTTGTGTTTAATGTTGTTTGTTGGCGATTGATAATACGACAGTATCAAATAGTGTCTTAAAGGCCCACCATCAACCGACAGGCATTTCGAAACTATTTTCATAAATGAAAATTTCGCCCTAAGATGAAATTCATCCAATTAGATCGCTATCGCTACGACAAGCAATGAGAATTTCCATACCGAAAACAAACGGTCGAAAAGCCTGTCGGTTGAGGGTGGGCCTTTGAAAATTGTCCCTGAGCAGATGGGGAAGTGGTGGTCGAGTTGTTAGGTGACGGGTTAATCAATACTCCCAGGTTCGAGCCCTATGTCTATACACTCGGGTTGTCTTTTCAAACAAAAATGACCATTCCACATAACCCATATCAAGCTTTCACCTTTCTAAATTCACGATAATAGCGGAGCACCATTGTTAAGAAAATATGGTAACCCATCGATGCGAGAAGTCTTCATGACGTCATCAACCGTCCGTAGATACGTACGTACGTCCGTCCGTACGTCCACCCCTCCATGTATGCCAATGTGACCAGTAGGCTTGGCTAAATCTATATACTGGTGAACTCAAAGCAAATGAACAATTCAGGATAATCGCGAATTCGAGAGCGAGAACGGATTGTTTATTTACGTTCTCTCCTCCATCTTGACCCCGGAGATATGACCGTGTCTAGTTTTGGCGGGAATTTATCAGATATTCGTTTGTTGTTGATCCCAACCGACAGAGAAGATCCTGGCGACGTGTTTATGTACTGCGGGTTACGTCAGTCCGATCCGATCGAATCCGATCGGGTCCGATTCTGATTTTGTTAACGGCCAATTTTAACTTGCCTGAAGAACGTCAACTTTCGCTCGGAAACGTGAACGTTTTGAAAGATTGCCCTTTTTCCCGTTTTGAGAAACTTTTTCTATATCGTCACTATTTCAATTATCCACAAAAATCCATTTCATGTTGACGTTTTACATTATCGCTAAAGTCATTCTGCGAGCTTTCTTGCAAAAACCCTTGTAAATGACTATCTGCATTACCACGTTTTGATTCGCTTACTCCGGCTTCTTCTAACGCAAACAATGCAACGAGGGCTTTCAACTGAATCCGAAGGCATTGTTTATGGCCAAGTCATGCACTGTTCTGCAATAAATAAACTCTTTTTTATTCCAGTTTGGCACATATATTTATCTTTTGAATCCATTACACGTGTAAGACAAGTATTGGTGCTAGACCCTTTTGTAAGTAAAGGTTGCCCTGACTGTAACCCTAACGGCTCGGTCAAATTTAGGGAGTGTTTATAATGTTGCCTCATTTAACCGAGTCATGAAATGAAAAGGCGAGTGCTGCTTTTCTACTATGTGTGATCCCAAGGTGAGTGAGCTTGCTAATGAAACGCATGATTAAAGATTCACAAGAAATTACATTCAAACGACAAATTAGTTGTATTGCTATCTTGATGCAGTCAATGTACGTTGATCTTTCTACGCTAAAGGATGTATATTCGGAAAATGGTGCGCTATTGCGCGCGCAATACGGTGTTTATACTGATAACAGATTAGGAAACTCTGTAGACTAGCAAGAAAAGCCTTATGCAGGCAAATATACGGAAAATTTAAAACATTAAACTGTAAGCAGACAGATTATTAGCACTTTATATCTTTGTTCATCACCAAAAGTTTGGTCTGATTTTTTTATCTGTTTATCGACATCGTAACTGGTCCTGAATGAATTTAGGCAATTGCTACTGTTTCCCCAAATTCAAAATAGCAGATTTAGCAGTGGAAAGGTCTGTTCGATTAAAATATATAATTCATGTCTAGTCATGATGTAAATTCACGGTTTCCGTCCCGTTAAAATTAACGTTGGTCAGGAACCCATGACCGGGAGCCTACAACTCTACTGTGTTCGTGTAACGGCGTTTTCACAGAACGATTTATTTTTAGATTGAATTTCCCGCGAATGAGACTCCCACAGGAGCCCGATGACCAATTACAAAAAATTAAGCTGACGTCATAGGATCACCGAACTGGAACTGCCTTTGTTTTTTGACCTAATTCGCGGGAAGTGCTAGTCTAAAAATAAACCTACTTGTGAAAATGCCGTTTCCAAGACGCTGTATGGAAGTTGCACGCTCCAGATGGGATCCTGCGTCGGTCCATTTCGTCCCATCCTTCTTCTAGCGGCTGGGTATTGTCTTCTAATGTTGCCTACCCTGCAATAATTGCATCATCTCCCTGCACACGGCAAAAGATAATAACTAAAATTGAATTTTATTTTGGTTGCGCTTTATTGAGTACGTTCAATGTATGCAAAAGTGCCTTGACATACTTACTTGCTCTGTTTAAATTCTCTTTTCCCACATGCTGCGAATGGTTTCTTTGGATTGTTGGAAGTGGTGCAATTGATTCTGTATGTTGCTGGGCACGATGGTCCACTGCACAACCCCCATTAGCCACCGTGACGTAACCATCGTTACTCTGGCAAAGCTGACTTGCCAGTCGCATTAATTATCTTAAGATTGATCTTTTATTCATTTGTTGTCTAGCATCTTCCTGTCCATTGTCTCCTCCTCGTCCGTGTTCCACTCATTTTCCTTTTCTTTGCAATTCATCATTCCTTCCCTTTCCATCCTCTGTTGCATTTACGTCAGGACCTTTCCCCATCTTGCAGTCCTCGTTGAGGAGTTGTATCTCCTCCTCTTGTGTGGGCTCTGGTATAGGGATTTTTTTCTCCGGGTAAAGCCATCTGGTTCACAGAAAAACCAGTATTAAAATACGGAGTGGATGCATCGACAAAGTCGTAGAAAATAGAACTTTAAATCAACCAAAACTACTCAAAACCCCGCATTGCATCTCAGTCTTCCTAAACTATGAAAAATACATCAATTAAATGTAGTTTTTTGTCTTTTTTTATTTTTTTCAAGTGACACATTTGCACATTTACAGCATTAGAGGGCGAGATTTTTTTATTTTGTTCCCCAGTGTCCTTTAGTAAGCACCAAAATAACCACGGTTGGTTCAAAACAAGAACCCCGCAAAATACAGACTTCCAGCTATTTGACGCAGATTCGGAAATCAGAGGCGATAATAGTTGCCAACGGTTGTGCAGGTTGATTTTACTGCGACTGCGCATACTTCGATACTATGGGCAGAGGCATTTTGATTCGTGGCGCTAGCGATAAAGCAACGTTAACGAGAATTGAGGTACGTTGTCCTTGGTGCTGACCGAAAGAGTCATGTCTAGTTATATTTTATCGCGAGTGATTAATGTCGCCAATTGAAGTGCAAGATAATAGTATTATAAAATTAGCATGCCACAAGTATCATCGACATCTCATATCAAAACAATATAATATATAGCCAGATGCTCGTGACCTTAAAGTGTTTAACTCTGGTTAAGATCTGGGGTTTTGGAGTGTTGCGCACCTCCTGCATTATCCCGCGCGTGCAGCTTTGATCGTAAATTTTGTCCCTATTTGCCTTAAAATAGGTGTCCAAAAATCCCCAACTTTGTTCCAAGGCAACGAGTTGCAAGTTACACGCCGCATGGTCATGTGATCGCTATGGTACATTTGAGCTGCAGAAAGCCGGTGGGGGAGGGGAGGACGAGAGATTCCACATGTCACTGTCAGGCATCGGAGCAGAGAACAACTGGCTGTTCCATGTGACAACCCATTGTGATACTGGAATTATCATTGAATTCTCGATTTCGGCTAGCCTGGGTTTTCATCATCTTTCGGTCACGTTGTGTTGCTTACGTTAATAATTCTTTTAAAATCTCGGCTGTAGGCAGAGGGGGACCTTCTTATAGGCAAACTAAGACTGGGCTCTCGATTCATCAATACTAAAATTTCATATTTTCATTTACGCTGTGACCCATAGATAACCACAGTAAATACAGTAAATACCGTATTTAAATTTAGTTTGTAATACAATGCTCGTAAGTGTTTTATCTTTTAAAGCACACTTACCATACTAAACCATTCCCTGCATTTGTCAAGTTGTCAGTGAGAATTGCAAACACTGTATCTTTTGTACTATCACGGCTTAAGTCCCAATCCATTTGTGGTTAAAAGATTGATAATGAAATGATCTTTTCCCAGTTGTTAGTTAGCGGTTGGGCCTATTCACATCAGCACCGTCCCCGTCCAACCTCCCCGGGAAATATCGTGATTTTTTACAAACGCGCGTGAAATTATTCCCTAATCTAAAGAGTATACCATTTGATTAGTGATTAATATCATCGTTGACAAATTACGTTCATAAGATGCCATTTTGACACTATAGAAAAAAGTTGCCATGGCAACATCGTATTTCACGCGTGACTTAACGCTGAAATTTCGCGCCATATTTAAGGATCAATTTGTTACCAATTCTTAATACACACTGTAATAAATAGATTTAGATAGCCCAAAAGCGGAGCTGTCGTTTCTAACCCCAGAAAGAACATAATAAGTGTACATGAAAATAATTATGCTTCTGTATAAAGTACAAAATTAATCGTCTCGCCATTACTGTACGCAGTTTAAAGTGATCAAACAGATCAAAGACCTCTGAGCTGACAGCAGTAAACGAACAAGTCTTGGAAACAATAATCTCTTCCACAACATTTTCCGTATGACCGACAATCTTTTCTCCCTCTCTCTTCAGTTTAGAAGGGTAAAAATCTTACTAATTAAAAAATTTATTGATTGCAATTTCACTGTCACACAAATTATTTGGCGAGTGCAAAGCTAGAATTTTTCCCTAGAGTTTTGTCCAAGATTGTACCTTCATGATTCTTCAATTCAGAGTAGCATCAAATTATGTCTTATGTGAGACATTTTCGTCCAAGTAAATGAACATGAATTTCAGTTTAGGAGAAAGTTTGAGTGGGTGATTGAATCTAAAGGTTTCTCTTTGGAGGCTAAGCGTGCAATCTCCTCTCTTCTCACTGACTTGTGGATTTTCTTCAGAGGTCTTGAAATTGAACAACTTGGTTGTCTACTACCTGTTGGGGCATTTTAATGCCATGTGTGCTTTTATTTATTTTTATTTTTTTGCTGCGCATTGATGAATCATCATTTAAATAGACAATATTCAGAAATGGCGGCCAGGAAATTACTCTTTTGTCTTTGTGCTAATCATTCCCACTTGCTTTACATATTCTGTTTCACGGGTAACGGATTTTGCTGGACTTTAAAAGTTGTGAATTCCATAGATCTTTAAAAAAGTAAGGCACTTCTGAAAGTTACGAGAGATCGACTTGGAGCAAGTCTATTTTATTACCAAACTTAAATAAAAGTAGTCAAATTTATGATGGGTTCCGTCTATTTTTCTACATGCTTTCTTACCATTTCGCAATACACTCATTACATTGACTTTCGTCGATAAAAACAGCTTTGATTGAATGCTTCAGTTCTCGAAAAACAGTTCTGTGACAATTTAACAGTGCTTCTGCACGTTGCACCGGCCGAGTGGGATGTCTTTCAGTTCGTCGGCGGTACTTTCTTGGCCATTAATAATGGCTGCTGTTAAGCCTTGACTCTCAATCAGGCGACTTTGTCCAGACTTTGTTTTTCATTAAAGACACAGGTCGGGCCACCAAAAGACAAACGGGCACAAACTGGGCAATCTCAAAACACAATGATTTGCCTTATCCCGTCGGAGAACGAAAAATAACATCCTTTCCTTTCAGGTATGCCTCAACAACTTTTTCTGACCTTCCCTTGATTCTTTATATCCTAATTTCTGTAGACCAAGCTCTATCGCATCTTCCACATCTTTCATTGCTCCCAAAGAGAACAACACAGGAAAAAACATTATGGCCTCCCAAGGCCTCTAACCATTTGAATCATTCTTAGAATTGCTGAAATTCCACCGGTGATTTTGGCGCCAAACAGATGAGAAACTCGCCTCGCGAGGCCGTGAGGATAAAATGAAACATGTTTTTCGCCTCGCGAGGCAAATTCCTCATTGTGTGCGGCCATCGTGAGAATTGGGTTGAGCTTGGTCAACCAAGCATCCAATAAAAATACATGGCATTCTCACGTGACCTCCGGTGGGGTCGGGATTTCTTCCTCCGACACCATCTTGAACCGCTGGCGTCACGTGAGTATGCCATGCATTTTTATTGGCTGCTTGATTAAACCAAACCCAGCTCGAATCTCACGATGGTTGCACACAGCAAGGAATTTGCCTCGCGAGGCCAAAAATATGAAACATGTTTGATTTTATTCTCACGCTTTGTGAGTCGAATTTTTCACCAAAATTTCCCTGCACAGTTGAGGAAACGGCTGAGCAAACCGCCTCACTAGGCAGTTTGCTCAGCTCTTTCCTAACTGTGTGCGACGGGCTTAAGAATTGTCGTTTCTTCTTTTCGCTAATGACTGTTCTATTTTTTTTAAGCCCGCGTATTTACCCCTCTCATTTCCTACTTTTTATTTGTTTCACTTCTTCTTCTTCTTTTTTTTTTTTTTTTCTTTTTTTGTAGGCGGAGTTATCGTATCCTACTCCATGAAATCTTGACAGTTGGTAAGCTTCATTTTGAAGAGTTGGTCCAGTGGCAAAAATGTCCATATGTATAACCGAAAATATTTCTACAATCAATATCGTTTACTAAGCAAATTTCACAATTTTCGAGGCTGGACTTTCAAACCCACAGATGGTCGCCATCCCCGGCCACACACGCCAGGCTCAGGGGGGAGAAAGTTCAAGAAGGATCCAGGAGGCCTCACCCAAGACAATGAAGACAGAAAACTGTAAAGGACTTTCTTCTCAATTGTGGTAATGGGACGAGGATGATTACGAGTATGAGGTTTCCGTACTAGGCATGCGTATAAGGTTTGGAGGCCGACATTTTTCGAGGTGCGCATGCTCAGTACGGAAACCTCGTGCTTGTAGTCGTCCTCGTAATCCGATCTAAAGGTCCATAATAAGGAAACGAGTACTCCTATAAATTCCCTCCAAATAGTGAGGTGAAAACTCTTTAAATTTAGGTATGAAATCATGATGAAATATTAGAAAGAAGACCCAATTAGTGATTGCTGAGGAAAAACAGTGAAAGAGGAGGTGAATCACAGGGTAAAGAAATCAAGGGAGGATTTGGGGATTAATGAAGTAGTTTTTTCCTGACCTACTTGTGCGTCTTCCAGTATTTGCCCTTTCTTTGCTTCCTTGAGTATTCGAAATAGTTTAAATTTGCTATTGTATAAGGTGATTGGCTAACATAATCAAGTAAACTTACTACAATCAATATTTTTTCTTTTGCAGACGAATGTAAACCTCGGTCAGTACGACACAAGAATGTATGCCAATATCACTGATCACTGAGTAGATGAAGTAAAAGTAAAAGAGCTTAGTATAGACCTTCTTCATAATGCCCCCCCCCCCCCCCACAAAAAAAAAAAAATCTTCTGTTTCAATGCTAATAAGCATATCTAGCCTCGCTGCGATGCGCAAAATTCAAAAGAATATGTCAACCAAACTGAGAGTTGAAACGTGTAACGCGTGTTAACAGCTTCCGAATATTCAGTGCTAAGTACCATATTTGGAAACCCCTCGCCCCAAGTAATTTCGCGCGAGAACATTGGTGGTATTGCGTCACATTGTTCTTGCGGACTGATTGGTTGAATGTTTCTCTTTAGTTGGTTTAAGAAACGCTTTAGTTGCTTTAAGTGGTTTTAGAAAGGCTTTAGTTGGTTTAAGAAATGCTTTATAGATTATTTACATTCGATACAGTAAATTGTAGATGCTTTTCCTCCAGGTATAAGAGAACCAAGCTAAGCTCCCGCATTCAAGAATTTGCTCAATAATATATATCGTTCTCGTGGGCCCACGTTCACCCTACACGCACTGCCTGCTGTGGAGCAATTTTCATAAATACAAAATCAGGCCTGAACCTGAAAACATCCAATCAGATCGCTAGGATAAGCAATCCGAATTTCCATAACAAAACAAAGGGTCAAGGTGGGCCTTTAAGTTTAAAGACAAATAGTTTAATGTTTGCATAAGTGAATTTGAACATGTTATTTCTTTTCATAGATTTAGTGACATGGCTCTTAAAAAGCTAGTCTTTATGATACCCATATGCCTCAACAGTTCTTGAATCTTTCTTATGTTTACGAGTTAAAATGAATTCTGTTAAAGGACTGCTTGAGTTAAAGATCTGTACAAAGTGTCTCCAATGACGACCCGGATGCTAGCTTCCCCAAAACCCCACGTAGATCTCATCTGCGGTGGGAATGCTTGATGAAGTATTGTGAGGATTCTGGGATTCCCGAGGCGCCATGAGCGGGCGGCTTAATCCCAAAGCTTACAGACCTAATAAGACGGTGTGCGCTCAAAGTCAAAAGCCGCACCTTGTCGAGAGGTTGGAACAAACCTTCCATGCAAAACACCTCAAAAGTGTTTTGTCATCAAATCAAGATCTATTGTGCCGAAAAAAAGAAAAAAATACAATCATAGTCAGTTTCTACTTTGTTCAGCGACACTGTTTTCACGTTTCTGCAATTCAACCCATTGATAATTTAATTTAAAATCTGTTCTCTTCATGCTCATTTTCTATATAGTATTACCAATAAGTGGATCAAGCAAAATTTACGACAAATGATCTGTTTAATCGTTGTAATTGACTATCTATTTTCGAGTTGTTTATCCCGAATAATTTTCAGGTCGATTAATTCATTTTATTGCGTGACACCAGGACGCATGTAGATTAAAAAGGTCAAATTAACACAGTCTTTCTGTGGTTGAGGAATGTACAGTATGAAGTTTCGCTCTCAGCATAACCAGATCTCGACAGTCTGCATCATTTCGCTTTGCAGAAAGAGGTTTGCAAGTAAGATGACCGGATGGTGTGTTTTCTATGTGCTTCTTTCTGTCTTTCAAGAATCAGGTAAGCCATTAAGCAAATTTCACAAATGAATATGCAAATTGTAATCATAATCAGCCATGGAAGTGCACTGGGCTTCAAAATATTTACGTGTGTGCTTTGCCCTTGATAAGAAACTTTGATGGTTTATTGCTTTATTTCCATTCCTTTTCATCGAAGTTATGTTATTATGGCGTCAATGATAGGCTAATTAAGTTGAAGCTTAAGTTCACTTTCGGTCTTGGATTATCCAAGAGAATTGACGACAATAAATAGCGAAAGATGTTAAAGATTTAATTGTTATACGTAGTGTCTTAATATTCCAAGGCTTAATACATCTGAAGGGTAGGAAACAAAGACCAAAGACCTAAGATCACCTTTAGAAGCGGCTATTAATCAAACAAGGGTTACCGTGTACCTTCAGGAGTGTTTTCAGTGAAACGAATGTAGTGCTCTCCAATTACGGCGCAAATACCAAATTAATGTTTACAAAAATGGCTACTGGAATATTTCTTTTATTATTCAAGAAAATAATTGGTCCAGTTTTCTCTTGAAGTTGAATCGCAAAGGTCACAATTTCATTTCGCGAGTTCTAAGTCAATGCGAATTTCATATTTCAGGAATTTATTTCTGTCAGTAAGTATGTCACCCAGAAACGTAAAATCAATTGTCGGAGATTTCCTTGATTCGATTGCACTCAAAAGGGATGTCACTAATATCGGGAAAGGCAAACGGCGAATGGCGAACGAGGAACGGGGAACGGGGAACGGGGAACGGGAAACGGGGAACGGGAAACGGAAAACGGGAAACGGGAACCGGGAACGGGAGTCTGGGAACGAGTGTACAGCAGTAACCCGCCTGAGAATTCAAAATGGCGGACGAAAACGACGTTTTCAAAAACTGATTTTATCGCTAGGTCGCGTTGACGACTAGCTTTATTGAAATATTGCCTAGGCGAAGCCACGAAGCCCAAATTTTCAAATTATAATACTTTATTCAGAATGACCAATCCTGAAACGGAGGACCCAGAGGTTATCCCTATTACAGGGCCTCCTTCCTAACTACAATTGATAATATTTACAAGTGATAAAAAAGGTTAAAAATTGGTACTACTGTAGGTGGCCCATGCTTCCTCTCTTCCCGACTTTTTTGCCTTTCTGTACAAGTTCTTTTTTTTCCTACTAAGTTTGATGAGGTCTTTAGTTATCCAGGGCGCTGTGGTTTTCCTCTTTTGCTTATACTTAGGGATGCAATCGTTTACTGCTGCAAAGAAAATATCCTTCCACATTGTCCAAATGTTATTTATGTCCTCACCTGCTAAAACTAAGTCCCACGGAGAGTGTTTAAATAAAGATTTCAGGTGACTCCAATCTGCTTTATTAAAAGCGTAAGTGTATTTCTTAGAGATACGACTTGTATACGGTGCACTGTTTATAGCAAAGGTGATAGCATTATGATCCGAGAATGGTTCACCAACCGTTACATTATTTACCAAATCGATATTGGTAGTTAGAACCAGATCCAATATGTTTTTACCTCTCGTTGGTTCGTTCACTAGCTGATGTAGGAAGTTATCTTGCACTATGTCAATGAGTAGCGCATGATGCTCTGAAGTCTTCAGCAATCGATTATTAGCCCAGTTGATCTCACTTAAGTTGAAATCTCCAAGTAGTATCATGTCGTTTGTTTTGATGTCGCTCAAAGAGTTTTGGAGATCCTCTAGAACCTTGAGGTTACTGTTTGGAGGCCTGTAGAATACTCCCATTACTATTTTCCTGTTGTTTGCTATAATTATATCTATGAATAGTAATTCAGATTCACAGGCGAGATCTTCTCTTGGGGAAACTTTGAAGCGGCGTTTCGTGGCGATTAAAACTCCTCCGCCAAAACGACCTCCTTGCTGTCGGTCTCTTCTATACACACAATATTCTCTGCCGAAAATTTCAACATCATTTATGGAACTGTCGAGATGCGTTTCTGTTAGTACTATGATATCAAATGAGTTGCTTGCCATCTCCATTTGCAGTTTGGCTGTTTTATTAACAATACTTCTTGCATTTGCATAAAATACCGATAATTTCGTAGCTCTGCTCTGCCGATTTTCTAATGGCGGATTATTGTTGTTATTGCTAGGAACACTCGGTTGATGAACATGTCCCGGGTTCGGGTGAACATCCCCACAAGAAAGTATCAAGAGTTCTAATTGATAAGTAGCATCATGGCTAGAGTAGTAGTTGATTTTCCGTTTGAAGAATCTCTTGCGCTTGATTCGGCAAGCAATGGAGTCAATGCGTTGCGAGACCAGCACCTTCACAGATGTAATCTGGAGTTGCAAAATGCCTCTGTTACAGTCGATTTCATCCGCTAATGATTTCCCTTCTACATTGACCTTGACTTCATACTTTGATAGAGCCCAGTATTCCAAGTCTGCAATGGTTGCTACCATTTGCTTTGACGATCCTCTTTTATTTTCCTTCCTGGAATCCTCTCGAGTCTAAAGGCCAGCTCTGATAAATTGTAAATATGATCCTTTGTGCTAATTTCGCTAACCCGCTCGTATGTTTCATTGAAACATCGTTTCCCGCGAAAAGAGCTTTGATAGTCTATATATGCTGTCAATTATAATAAAATTTTACTTCCGGTAATACTTTTGGAAATATTAAATATTGTTACATATGTTTTTTCTTTTTGGTATTTTTTTTGGCCATCCACAGGTTTGACCTTAAGAGCAGTTCTCTAAGAAAGTCAAGCAAAGTTGGAAATGAAAAATTTGACTGCCCTCCTTTCATTTTCTGTGTGGATTTAGGTTGACTGGAAGGATGAACACACGCGTGACACAAGCACACGCGTGACACTGTTGTGCACTGAAATCCATCTACGTGGTCGAACGAGAAAATAAAATGAATCCATTCTGATAAATTCACTAAGACAATACAAGACTGTGACCATCAAGAACAAAGCGTTGAGCTAAAATTTAATGCGTTGGTCGAGAAGCCATGAAGTTTGTTACGCGGACGAGTAGTCCGGACATGAAACAACAGACTCTCAACCGGAAGCATGGGCTTCTGCCGCACAGTGGCAGGAGACATAACCAAAAAAAAAAAACAAAAAAACAAATATCAAATCAAATAATTACACCGTTCATTACCCCAATAACAACAGCGCAATTGTTGTTCACAAGAGAATTTGACACTTGACGCCTTAATTGTTTCATTTATTTACTTTCCCGGCAAATAATCACGGATTTCTTCCCGGTTTTTGCACAGTCCACAGGTTTGCAAGTGTCTTGTGCTAACCCTGTCAAATACACTTAGTTTTACAACGTTTCCTCCCCATTCCCTGGACTCCCCTTTCAAGTTTGAAAACCAACAACACTCCATCTTACCCGAGCGTATATGCAAATCAGATTTTAACTTTTACATTGCTACTCTACTTTCGATCAACACACATAACCCTCCCCTTTCGGGAAAAAGAAAGAGTTAATAACAATAACAGCCTTTGGATAAAAATCAAAGCTCGGATTTTTGCCAGCGAGGTGTTAAGGAATCACACATTCGAAATCTGAACAAAATTTTTTTTCCTTTTTTTTTTTTCCCCATAGCGCCACTTTAAGCGTCATTTGCCTCATTTTCATACTTATGCTGACGACACTCAAGTGTATTTCTCATTCGAACAAAAAAGTGTTCATAATCAACAATCTGCTATCCAGTCATTATAAGCATGAGTAGCTGACATAAGAAGGTAGATGTTGTGTCATGTTATGTGATAGATTTATGGTAAACAATGATAAAACATAATTTCTCATTGTCGGCGCAAAGAGTCAACTTGAAAAACTTAGCATCCATCACGTGTCTGTTGGAAATACGCTCATTACATCTTACACAGCTGTACGTAATCTTGGTGTTTCGCTTAATCAAACCTATCCGTGTCTGGTCACATTAATATATTTAAAAGATTTCTTCATCAGCACTCTACGTCCAGTACATTATTAGAAAATTAGAGGGTATATCTATCTCGCGAAACAACAGAAGCTGTTGATTTCCGGGTCCATTTTAAGATTTTGACTATTGTTTACAAAGCCCTTTATGAACTAGCACCTTCTTACCTTGCTGGCCTGCTCCGTCCCTGCTACAATAACCGCTATTGTCTAAATAATGTAATTATAAGTTCCCTCTGTATTCAAAATTCTTGGTGATCGTCCGTTCTCAGTTTCCGCCGCATTTTTTTGGAACTACCTCTTTTTTGATGTGAAAAGTGCCAATTCATTGACTTTATTTAAATCAAATCTGAAACCTATTTGTTTATGAAGGCTTTTATAAGTATCAAAACCATTGTCTAGAGCAGTGTTGTTGCTGGGGTGAAGCTTTGATAGTCACGACTCGCACATAACACGAGCTTGAGCCGCCTATGGCAGTACAAGAGAGGGAAAGAAAACAGAAGAGAACAGCAATTCGCTTGCCTGAAGATGCCCTGAATTCAGTCTTCGTTCGAATGAAGTTAAGTCGAAATTTAAACTTAGATGAGAGGGAAGGTAAATAGCACATTCATTTTGTATCCTCTTAACTGGCTGAATGTTGGCCAAGGTGCTCACCAAAAGCACGGGAAGTAAAGGACATTTTTATTGCACTTCGGGGCTTGTCTTTCATAAAAATTATTAGGAAGATAATTATCCATTTACAACCATTGCTTTTGTTATTCAAATGTGCCAGCTACCACAGGAACAATAGATCGTTCGTTTCGACAGCCAGTGAGGCTCTGGTTGGCACATTAATAACACTAGGTGACGTCAACGATATCTTTCCTATAGCGGATCAGAAAAAAATAATGCCGGTGAAACAAAAGAACAAAGCGAACATAACAACATGTAATTAGCAAGGCCTTATTGGAATAACAGTCATTATGGTTCTTTTGTCCTTCGCCACTTCAGTCCAGTCTATGGAAGTCTACCACCATTCTGGTGATTGTGTTGGTTGCTTTTTAATAAGCCTTCATTTCTTGTCCCAATTCGACGCTGGTTCTAAACTATTACAAGCTTTACACCTGAAACCTAAATCCTTTTTTGACAGCGTGCTATAAGTACACATGGTTACCGTGTTATATCGTGCAAGCGCATGCTAAGATCGTGACACGATCCTTTGTTTTAAGAGATCATTTTACAGTTGTAGCTACAATTGTAGGTTACCTGGCCTAAGAATGGGAACGAGGCTGCCGGTGACCCTGTTTTGATACAAACCTTGTTGCTTTTGTAATGTTAATATGGACTAATTAGAATTATAACAATACAATTTACATTATAAAAGCAGTGGGGGCTTTAATACAAGGTCACCGGCAGCCTCGCAGCCGTTCATAGGCTAGGTCGCTGAGAAAAAAACTGTAAAATGGCTTATTGTGTGAACAAAAACAATGGCAACACTGTAATGAGGCAGGAAGTTTGCACGCAGCTATCGTGTTAACCCTTTGACTCCCAAGCGGCCCTGAACAGCCACACTCAGTATTTTACTCTTAGTAAACCAGAGTATTTTACTCTGTCTAACGCCAGGCGATTTTATTCGTCAATGGGGAACACCCAGGAGTCAGTGGGTTAAGAGCAAGTTCTTTTGTTCTTTCATGTGAACGTGCCATGTGCGAGCGTTCATTTTATTCCCTGAAATCCCATGGAGGGACACATAAATTATGATCCATTTTTAATCAAGAAACATGAACAAGTACGTGTACTGTGACAGGCCTCCGTAAATATACTGTACGTTATCATTTACTTTGTCGTTTTTTATTATACAGTGCATGTATTAAAGTACATGTTTTGCCATTAACAATGATTGCATTCAAGCATTTTTCACAAATTATGATGATTTTTATGATCATAGTACATGCTTCACGAGAAGTGTGTATGGCAAAGCTACTGCTCTGTTAATTTAGAAGAAAATAATAATAGGTGTGATGGAAGATGGTGGTGGAATGAGCATAATAATTATTCAAACCCAGCCCAGGTTTAAGACAGCATTTGATTCATTTTCTGAGTATACAGCTGTAAGTAGAAATTGAAAGAGCATCTTAAGTTGTCTACAGTAAACTCACAAGATAAAGGTATGACAAGAGAAATTTCACTGTCTAAAGCCTTGATTGATGTGACAGTTCTCAACAACCACTGTGTCAGTGTTTTGAAACTGTACTTGATGTCCTTGTTTCTTTAGAACTTCATTGGAACTTCAAAGTTTGTTGTCTTGATTTTTTGTTTCAAAAGTTGAGCTTCCAAGTTTGGGGTGGGGCTTATCTATGGGTGCGGCACATACAGAGATTTTTAGGCAGTACATGTTGTAGTTAGAATTTTTCCGTGCTTCTAAAAGCTTTTTCAGACTAGTTTGTTTTTTATTTTCCTTAATCTTAAAGATATTATCATTATCTGAAACAAAGGAAAATCAAAAGCAACAAACTACAATGTAGTTTGACAAATTTTAACTCCAACATATACATAAACTTATATTAAGATACTTTGTTCTTTTGCTGGCAACTATTTATCTGTATTGTGTTACCAATCAATCAATCAGTAATTTAATAATAATTATATTGAATCATTAATTTTAGCTGTTGTCGGGCTGTTTGCAACTTTGATCTCGTAACACTTCTTTAGAAACTCTGTGGGACAATGTGATCTGTTCTGTGAATAACTGTAACTGGATCACCACTCGGTTTCGTTACCCCTACCATTAATATTATTGTGAAACTTAAAATATAAATTTCTTATCAACATCAACGGTACATGTATCCTGCTGTTAGATTGCTGTTATTCTTGTAAATTTTCCTTAGAACTTTCTTGACTGGTGTCTTAACAGAGTCCAAAGATATAAACTTTCGCGAAGAATACCAGTAATATCATTAATGACTGATAAAACTCCAGCTTATAAAGTAGAGACACGGTTTATTCGAAATACAGTAGTCCAATCTAGGGATTTCTCTTTATCTCTTTTTCAGGTGGGGTGGAGTTCATTTCCCCTTATAAGGGAAAGGCTGTAAGGGGATTTGTTGGCTCTTCTTTGCAGTTCAATTGGAGCTTCACTGGGGATGTTGAGACCATTCTGTGGGGTCTCGCAAAAGCAGATGATCCAAGTGTGCTTAATTCTAGTCAAGTTCTATTTTTACTTACAAGGAATGGACCAGGCTCATTTACAACCCCAGCAGCATATGTTGGGCGAGTAACTGGAACAATTATCAATAGGTTGCTTATGTTTACTATCCACGATCTTAAAACAGATGATACAGGATATTATTGCTGTGAGATGATCCCACCACCACCTTCTAACAGGAAAACTGATCACGTTTGGTTATTTGTTCAGGGTGAGTATGGTAATGCTACTTTAAAACTGATAATTTAACATTGCAATAAATCTTGAAGTTTAATTGTAATTGTAATTTAATTGTAATTTAATATTATTATAGTACACCTAGGAAATTAAATTCAATGTGTTAATCAATTGTTATCTATCACATCTGGAAATTACAAATACAGCACATTTAAGTGCTACTATGACCAAAAAATCAATTCTTGTTTTTCTTTGCCTTAAAAAAAAGTACATGTGTATCTGTTTTAACTAAATAGTAGTTGTAGTTTTTTGCTTGTTTTTTTTTTGTTGCAAAGTACTGCAACTCAACTTATCTAAGTTAACAATAACACAATAACAATAGAAATGTAAGGAAAACCCTTGCACACTTTGTATTTAGGACAACGATGAAGATGCCAACGTGTTTTGCAATAATAAACAGCGATCAGGGTCTATTTTAGGTTCGCGTGTAGCTACTGTGGAGTTGGCAAAACGAAAAATAGATCCTGCCCAAATTCCACTTAGAAAATCTTTCCGCCCACTTTTTTGGATTGATCGACATGTCCTTCATCGGCCAATCAGATTTAAGCACCGCACCGCACCGCACCGCACCGCACCGCACCGCACCGCACCGCACGCACCGCACCGCACTGTATCACACCGCACCGCACCACACCGGTTGCTCAGTTGGTTGAGCACCGGGCTGTCACGCGGGAGGTCGTGAGTTCAACTCCAGCCGGACCAACACTCAGGGTCTTTAAATAACTGAGGAGAAAGTGCTGCCTTTGTAATTGCATCTGCAAATGATTAGACTCTCTAGTCTTCTCGGATAAGGACGATAAGCCGGAGGTCTCGTCTCACAACCCTTCAATGTTCATAATCCTGTGGGAAATAAAGGTTTCCTTGGTGACTTTTTCGGATGATCTTCAGTTGTAGTGTATTTCTAGGATTGCGCGCAGTAACGTCATGATAAGTAAAACGGTTTTTTTTTTTTTTTGATGAAGTGCGAACAGTAAGATCGACTCACAAAGTTTCGTTTATTTTTGTACAGTTGGTCTCTCTGGAAACATGCCATTTTAGTTTCTCGAATGCGAGTTTTAAGTCAACTCAACTCAGAATCGCTACTTTCACTCTTTCCAGAGATTCAAAGCCGATTCTGTAGAAGCTATGAGATGTCCCAAATGGCATATCTCCATTTATGCAAATGAAATCATGTTGCACCGTCCACGTCATTGTAAGAAAAAAGGGCGGCAAATTTCTTAGTACGTCAGTGGCGGATCAGTCTCGAAGACTTCGCAAGAGCTGCGTGCAATCACGATGACGTTTCAACTTCCGGCGTTTTAACAGCCAATCAGATCGCGAGTTTGGCCGACCAAAATTGGCCGACCGTCCGGAATTCTTGTGAGACGTTTGGTCAGGCCAAATTTTAGCGAGCGACGACATAAGAGAACATATGGGCGAAGCTAAAAATGGGCCTGATCGCAAGTTACAATATTATTGAAAGTGCAGCTATAATTTTTGAACGGCCGTAATTTTAACAGGAATATACAATAATTAACTTAGATGAAGTTAATGCCATGCGCAAAATCGCAAAAGTGTTTTCAGTGTGAAACATGTCATGGGGAATCAAACTCTGTTGCAACTTCGTTCCCAGGGTCTCTCTTCACTGCCTCCCAGAGTGTGTGGTTGGATTTTCTTTATATTTTTATTCCGCAACTCCTATGTGTTTGATAGGGCATTTTTAAAATTGATTATTAATCTTCGCCTAGTAGTATAGGAGTTGGTGGTACGAGAGCATTTTTGCAAAATGCTCTCATACCAATCCAACTCCATACTACTTTACATTTAATGGCTTCCAACTTTCGGTCTCGTATTCTTGGAAATCTATATGTTTTATATTTCTGCGAATCTATGCCGTGGCGAGGCAGAATGGATCCAACGCAAAATTTATTTTGGAACTATATGTTTTTAAAAAACCTAAAATAATATCTCATATAATAGTATAATGAGTTGCAAAGAACTGCATAAAGAACTTGTCAATATGGAAGAAGTAGTCTGTCCATTTTGCAATAAACAGATATCAAAGCATACTAAAAAAACAGAACAATGTTGTGATGAACCAGAAATAGTGAATGATAACAATATGCTAGTTTGTAAAAAATGTGGGTCAGTTAATGGCTATAAACCACTTATAGAATTTGTTGATTTTCACTCAAATAAGCATAGATTTCATCGTAAAAGTGTTTACCAAAGAAAATATCGTGTGAAAAACATTGGTAATAATATTGCTATTAAAAACGATTTCCAGATATCTGTAAAAAATATGGATAAAATAATGCGCATTTTTAAATCAATAGGGGAAGTGGTGCAAGATGTTAATATAAACAGAAAACGTATGATAAATCTTAATTTTATTATCAAAGAAATATTTAAAATGCTTAATCTTCCATTTGAAAAGGTTAAGACATCTAAATCTAGAAAAACCATTACAATGTACCGAAAGTATTGGAATGATATTTATTTACTAGCGCATGCTGAAATTGATTTGATAATTAAGGAATAAACTGTTACACAATCATATGTCTTTTTCTACATTTCTGTCTTTCATACTGATATAAATGTTTTTTTTGTACTTTTTAATTTATTTATAAAATGCCTCTATTAATACGTTTCCGTCTTTCATACTCATATAAACGTTTTTTGTACTTTTTGATCTGTTTATAAAATAATTCCATCAACTCATCCATTTCTTTCAGGTACGATTCGATGTCAAATGGGGTCATTAATCCATTTTCAAGATATGTGTGAAATAATGGAAAATCATATTTCATCATAGTATAGATCCTAGGTGCGTTGCGGATCACTCGCTCAAAATTTTTTTCCCCACTCAACCGTGTAATCCGGTCATTGTCCAAATCCAACTGACGTGAAACGCCAAGGTTTCCGCTATACTTATCAAAAGCGAACATATATAATCAGTCTACATAATATTTTTTACCATAAGCCGCATGATATTTGGAAACATCAGGGCATAAATCAGTCACAAAATCATCTACATTTTTTAATTCTGTGTGAAACGATGGTTGAAAATCACCGCTTCTCAACATGTCTTTTATTGATTAATAAATGTTGATAACTTTGGTATGCGTATGTGCAATTTTGTATTTTAAGATCCAGTGATTGGAAATCCATGTAAGACTTGATTAACAAAGCACTTGTGCTTATAGCTACCAGGGCTATACCGCCAGTTACAACAGCACTGATGATTCCGCCAGTACCGGTTAAAATAGAAACAGTATTTCCTAACAGTTTGAATTTTTTGAAGCGTTTAACAGCCTTTTTGTAAGCCCAACACTTTCTATGGTATGCCTTATAATAGCTCTTTAGTTCGTCGACCTGATCTTCTGAGAGTTTGTCTGAAATATGGTTCCAGCTAAATATTCTCTTTTTTCGATCTGCCATATATATGGTTTAGATTGTTAATCGTCTGCATAGACAATATAGTATACCACTGACTTGACCACAAAAAGGGGATCTTTTAATCAGTTTAGTTGTGTATTTTTCTGAAATAGCATAAGTGTAACCTCTACCGAGCTTATGGTGGACATAAAACCTCCCGGAAGCATCATGTAATACACTATGTGAATTTAATATATTAATCCAACCTAAGATCTTTTCAAGTAACCATGTTAGACAGCCATTACCTGATCCAAGAATACATATTTCACCATTATTGAGTTCGAGAATCTCATTTATAGATATATCTCTTTCGAGATGATAAAAATGCAGGTATCTATAAACAAGTGCTGATTTTAATATTTTATCGTCAATGTTTGGATGTTTTTCCTTTGTTTTTTCAAAATTGTATGTCACATATTCAAGCAATAAATTGATGTACATATGTACTTATGTTATATTATACATCAATTTCAATCAATAAAATCACCAAGGCATGTGTCACCAATGAGTTGTTGGTCTTAGATATGAAATTTATTCGATCTCCAGAATTGAGACTCAATGGTGCTTGAAATGTGATATGATTACAAAAAACATTGTTTGGCTTAGTTATTTGATAATCACTTTTCTCAATTCCATTAACGACTAAATTTACTTTAATTTCACCAGGAGGACTACCAGAAGAACTTGCCGTTAGAGAACCAGCAAATATTGCACCTTTTGTGGGCAAACAGTAACCGTAATTGACAGAGTTTTCAGTCCCGTTACCAAAAGACCACTCCAATTGGTCTAAATTTAAAGCACCATTTTCTTCAGCCCATATTGTAATAACTGGTTTAGATAGTTCGTGAACCTGTGACTTAACCACTACATGATTGTCATTGACAGCTGGTTTGGCTACGATGTTTCTGTCAGTTTCTGCATGTCCATCATCATTTATTAGAAGTTGAGCTTCGTCTATGATATATTCGTCAGAGTGATAGTCAATAGTGTATTCGATTTTGTCACCATTGTCATCAAGAAGATAAGTACCATATGAATTTTCAACGTATAATGCCATGTATATAATAAAAACACATTAAATGATTGTTTTAAATTCAATCGAGAATCCGAATGATCTTGGATTTTGATTTACATCGCTAAAACTCAGTTGTAAAATATATTGATTAAATGATCTGTTGATATTGACAGAAATCATTCTTGATCTCGAAAAATCCAAGGGATAATTGGCTGATAGTTGTCCTGTTGGCGTGAATGTTATTTTATGATTGCTGGATCTTGGTCGTCTTTTGTCAGCAACCAATGTTATTTTTGTGATATACATGCTCGGATATGCATGTGAAACACCAGAAATCGCAGTTAATAAGCATTGATTAGTTGTACCGGCTGCTCTTGTACTCATTCCTACGATAATGGAATTATATGAGAAGTTTTTGATGTACAATCTGCTTATAGCATCTGTGTCTTGTGTTGCAGTAGCTAAACCTGTTATTTTGTTGTCATTCATATCGATTGGTACATGTAGTTGAAATTTATTGTTAGCAACTTCAAAAGCTTTTTCATAATCATATATGGTAAAATCGAGATTGTTTTTTGCTTCATCTTTGATTCCATAAATCAGAACATGTAAAGGTAATAGACTAGGACTAAGGTTGTCAAGACTACTCTGAACATTAACATATAACCTTCTTTGAATTGATGGAGATATGCCGTCTGGAGAAAGATTCAATATACTTCGATAATATTTATAATCGGTATTGATTTTTATTGTGTATGATTTATCAATATTCATATTCAGTTTTTCAAATGTTATATTAAAAGAATCAAATTCTGCATCATATCTACCATCTTTTTCGAAATACACTTCAATACAAACAGTGTAATCATCACTCATATTGTCACGTATCAACTTAAACAAATTGAAATCAAACCTTCCTTTGAACAGACTAGAACTATCATTTGTTTTTTGAACCTTCAAAGAGAATGCTTTTTTGTTGGTTTTATGGGGTGAGTCATTATAGGTGATTAAATTCACGTCCTGTATTCCAAAATCTTCAGTGAATTCTCCATCGTCCATAGCATACCCTAGCACATTTTTGTGGTTTTGATGTGTACTAATAAGACTCTCCGCTATTTTTTGGTCTGTATATTGATTATTTTGGGTACTTATAGTTGAAAAAGCATCATTTATTTGCTTCAAAGTTACGGCATCTTGATTATGTGTGGCTCTTCCGAGATTTGTTAATCGTTGATTGTTCATATTTAGATTTCCCGTCATTGTATTACTGCCGTTTATTAAAACGACTTGATTTGTATTCAGTTTTTTATTAAGTTCATCTTTTACAAATTTACGACTAACGACTGCATTATCTCGATTCTCATCTCTAATACCGAGAATGGAATATCTCCCTGCATGATTGCTCCCGTGAGATGCAAATATTCAGCTGTTTTGCTGATCAATTGACTGTAATTGACAGCATCTTGAGAACTTGTGCCTGTTTTGACATGTGTTATTTTATTGTCTCCAAAATCAAAATCGCCAGTGACTTAAATACTACCATCCCTTTTTAAGTAATCAGACATGTCTCCGGTATGTGATTCAAGGTATTGCTTATTAACAGCGTCAGTGTTTCCTATTGGGTTGGCTACATTGATGACTCTTTTGTTATTCATATTTATTTCAGAGCCGTCTTTTCGAAGGTATCTGATTTCGGTTGTTAATCCATTGATGAGTTGATCATTATTGGTGTAAGATCCCACGTTGTAAAGTCTCAATCCGCTGAGATTGATATCACCTTGATCTTTTCTGATATATCTACTGTTGGCGGTTATTCCATTCATGAGTTGGTCGTCATTAGTGTAACTTCCAACATTGAAAACTCTGCTGTCTTTGCAATTAAGATCTCCAGCAGCGTTGACTTCCATATAATTGTCTGTAAAAAATTTGTAACTCATAGCGTCATTTTGATTTAGTGTTGGATTTGCGACATTTGTTATTTTGTGATTTCCAAAGTCAAAATCGCCAGTAACAGAAACTGAACCGTCTCTTTTCAAATAATTGTTCAAATCTGATTTTTCCGCTTTTTGAGTCATAAAGTTGTCAACGTAAAATTTATTGGTAGCGTCTGAATGTAATATCGGATCTTTTACTCCTAAGATTCTTTGATTTTTCATGTCAATCGGATTTCGGGCTTCTATCTTTCCATCATTTGTATTTAAATAAAAATAAAAGATATGCATATGTAAACTACTGACAGCGTCACTATGGCCATGTCTAGCAGGAGCAATATTTTCGACACGTCGATTATCCATATTAAGGGCTCCAGTCATTGCATTGCTTCCGTCCAATTTTAATGTCTTAGAAACTTCCGAATCGACATAACTCTTTGTACTAGCGTCAGTATTTGTCTGTGGTAAAGCCAAATTTCTCAGTTTTTTATTCTGCATATCATAATCACCGTCATCTGTTAGTTTAAAACCAACACCTGGTAACCCTTTTACTATTTCAATAACTTTTTCATGTGAAAATGTGTCTTCAGGTAATTTACCATTTGAGTAACTCATATATAATTGAGTTACACAATTCATTTATATTGTTTCATCAAAATTCTTCTTTACTTGTTTCTTAGGTTTGTCAATATATATAAAACTAAAAGGGTCTCTAGTTGCTTTTTCGTATAATTGTTTTGACACATTGTTTTCACGACATATGAGACTTTTTTCATTAGTACTCGGAAAATCATAAATGTAAAAATGTGAGCTTTTTAATCTTATATCTTTTGGTTTTTTATAGTATATTTTACTCAAATATATGACACAGCAGTTTTTATGACTCCCCTGTATATAATAGTCTACTAAGGGGCCTTGGTTTCTATCACATACAAAATCGTCGAATATCACAATTTTTTGATTGCCACCATTGAGATCCTTAACAGGAATTATTTTATCATTGCTTGCTTCAATAATATCATAACCAGCTTCTTCACTCCATGGTTCGAACTCTTTCATGAGATTCCGATGCTTTGACTGCTCCAAGTTTTTCGCATAACGGTATATTTTATCAAAGTACAACAATTCGTAAATCATATGAATCAGTGTATTGGTTTTTCCCGAAACAGAAGGTCCGCAAATTAGCATGCGGAAGCATTCTTTAGGCATGGATTTATGCTTTCGTTTGAATTTTGTGACATGATCATCTTTGGTGTCATAATTTAGTATTTTCATTTATATTATATGGGTATACTGTTTCAATAACATGGTGTATAACACGGTGTATAACACGGTGTTGAATGCTATTTTTTATATATGAATTTCCATTTTTATGTAATGTAACAATATAACAATAAATGAGTTTACTTAAGTGGAAAGAACTCGCAAAGAGTAAATCTGAATTAGGGGATAAGATCAATTATGTCCGTAATGCAATTAAAAAGCATGATATTGATCAGCAGACCAGTCAACAGGGATTTTCAAAAGTATTTAAACCAATTACAAGTAAATTAGATGATGTTATTGATAGTAATCAGGTTTTAAGGTTGCTAAGGAAAAAACGACCACTGAAGAAAGGAGAAGTTCCTGATTACGGCGTCGATATAGAGGATGAAGTTGAGGACATGGGTTTAGATGGTCTATTTGAACAACCTGTTTTACCACAGCAAGAAAAACAACTGGTGCCAAAACCGCCAACATATGAAGAATCTTTAAAAGATATTCTTGAAGGAAAAAAAGAGATTTATGTTGATCCTAAGTACTTTCCTGAAGAACCAGAATTACCACCAGAATATGATGAAGACGAGGAGATAGATTATGGATTAGATGATGAAGACATGGATGATGAGATATTAGGTGAACTTGGTCTTGAAAATTATGATTCTGTTGAAAAGGTAATGCAACAACAAGAAATGACTAAACGAAGAAACAAAAAATATCTCAATAAGATCATCAATGATGCTAAATTCAAAAGAAATCAATTAAAAGGTTATAAGTCTTCTATAAGTAAACAATTCAACAGTGGTTCAATTTCTGAAGCTATAAAACAACAGGAATACAAAAGAATAGACAACGCAAGAGCTACTTTAAACGCATACATAAATCATTATGAAAATAAAATGGAAACAATGAAAGGTTCTGGTATGAAAAAACAAAAAGGTGGTAATGTGATATTTTTCAATAAACCGAAGGAACTCATAAAAAAATTGGATTTGATCATTGGTGAGATATTGGCAGGTAATACAAGCATTGACATGCGAAATATGGGTGTTTCTATATTGGACACATTATTAAAAATGTCGTCAATTAACAAATCACAATATGGTAAATTATACAAACAATATTTTTAAATTTAACGTAGCTTTATTATATAATGGAACGAGAGATAGTTTTATCATCTTATAGTGTGAAAAATCAAGGGGACAATAAACCAGAAGATTTTACAACAAATTTCATCAGACCTATAACTCTGGACAATAATAAGCAATATGTTATTGGTCTTAACAGAGTCATCAACATGTCATTCACTTGGTTCAATGTCAATGCTGGATACAAAAATCAATTGATCAAATACAGTTCAGACAATGGTTCAACTTTTAAAAACATTATCGTTCCAGCTGGGGTATGGAATTACACAGATTTCAACACACACATAAAGAATGTAACGAAAACTGGTGATACGTATTCGATCAATCTTGCATTTGATGACACAACATTTAGAGTTACGGTTACATTAGCTGCAAATTACCAACTTGATTTAAGAGCAAGTGATTTTAATGACCCAATAGGTTTTGACAAAAAGATATTAGCAAGTGGAACGCATATTGGATCAAGAGTGCCAAATCTCAGTCAACACACAGACACTCAATATTCATTGCGATTTAATTAACGAATCGCTTGTAGACAGTGAAGAAACAGACATCATTTATTCATTCTCAACCAGTGTACTAAAACCAAGTTACTCCTTCACCGATGCACCGCGGGGAGTCACATTTAACCCAATCAATAAAATCACGATTTCATCGATCAGAATATGGATAACCGATGGAAAAAGAAGATTAGTGGATCTGAATGGAGCGGATACGGCTTTTTCACTAATTCTAAAAAGTATCTAATATAACAGTATAATGAAACCGTCTGAATTTAAGAGGTTTTACCATCCAAAACTTGGTAAATTTGTATTTCAACACAAAGGGTCTGGAATTATCGTTGATAATATTTTTAAACCGTTAAAGAGTGTGGCATCATCTGTTTTCAAGAAATTTGCTAAGCCAATGGCAAAGAAGGCATTAGAATCAGGGGTTTCCCATGCAGGTGATAAAATTGGTAAAAAAGTTGCTGAAAAATCTGGTGATTTAATTATGAAGAGATTAGCAAATTTGAGAAAAGGAGCTACAACACAAAAGGCAATTGTTCCATCCTCACCCATTAAACAGCAAGATGAAAGCACTGATATGATCCTCAATAGATTGATATCAGGATCTGGAAGAAGGCGCAGAGTCTTCAAATAAATAACATGACAGCAAAATTATATAATATAATATTATAAATGGCTTTTAGAGCAAATGAATTTTTACAAAGAAATGAGTTGGTGCGTTTTCAACTTGATGATGTAATTAGAGCCCCAGCCAATGGTCAACACCAGCAGAAAAATGGATATACATTCACAATCAATGATCGATCGAGTTTCTACGATTGGTACAATGCTTATTTTGAGGTTCAGTTCCAGGTGCAAAAATTGGCTGATGGAGCTGGATATGCGGCTGCCGACAGAATATCGGTTATCAATGGATCTCATTCATTGATTTCTCATCTCATGATAAAATCAGCCGGCAAAATTGTATATGACACAGACAATTTACACAAGGTCGTTTTTGTTAAAAACCTACTGGAATATAGTGACGATTTTAGTCGCTCATTAGCAAAGAACAGTCTTTGGTACTTGGACACAAGTTATGAGATAACCAATGCCAATCAAAATACAGGCTTTGAGGCTAGAAGATTGCTTACTCAAGCTGCCAATAATGATGGAACGGGAGGAGCAAAAAATGTCAATAGAATAATACCTCTCAATCGTTACAGTTTTTTCGAAGGGTTGGAGAGTAAGATGTTGGTACCGATGCAGCTTGAATTTACTTTGAGGTTAACGGATGATGCAGAAATGATTCAAAAACTCAACGCAGCTGATGATGGAAGGGTCGTCATTAATAGATTTCTGCTATGGGTACCAAGATTGAAGCCAAAAGACAGTCTGTATTCCAAGTTTGTCGATTCTTTCATGAAACAAGACAAATGGACGTATCTCAGAGAAATGTATCAAATGTCAAGCCCTAGAAATGATAGTGCAGACTTTCAGATTTCTGCTAGTATTGAGAATGTCAAATCAGTTTTCGTATACCTACAACGAGCCAAAACGAGGAATGACACTTTTAACATAAATGCCGATCGCGGAAATGGCAGTTATTTGAGAACATGCAGATTAGAATATGGAAATGGTGTCTTTTATCCCGTAACTGCATATGATTCTGAAAGCAAAGTCAGAATCTTCAACGATTTGATGTCTTATGCGATGAGAAAAAATGATTACAACACTGGCACACAACTCAACCTAGCGAATTACAATTCTCTTTATCCTCTGATATTTTTCGACTTGTCATGTAAGGCGGAGCAAGTAACAAGAGATCCCAAACAGTTGATGTTTAGGTATACACTCAATGCTGCTAGTGCTGGCAATAGTCCTTTCAGTGTACATGCAATAGTTTTTTTTATGAAAAAGAAGTTGTGATCGACAAAGTCGGAAACGAATTGGTTATAGTGTGATTTTACAGCCCCTGTTTGTAACTGGAATTATATAACATATATTATATGACTGAACTTCATGAAATCAACGTAAGACTTTCAGATAATCAAAAAAAGAATCTGAGTAATGCTTTCCATAAAAGGGAAACGATCGTTCTAAGACTGGCAAATGATTCTCTTAATGGGAATGACACTCTTTATGTTCCAGCAACAGTGAAAAAAAGATTGCAAAAAAATCGTGCATCACACAAAGGAATGGACATCAAGTTAGCCAAAACAAATATCAGGAAACGAGTAGGCGGAAGTCTTTTGAGTACCGTATTGTCACTTGGTATGAGAGCTCTTCCAGCTATTGGTAAAACCCTTGGGTTGAGTGCTCTTGGTGGTTTAGCAGAAGCCGGTGCTAAAAAATTGATTGGATCCGGTCAAAAAGGCGGTGCTTTACCATTACCCATGATGATACCTTTTGAGGCAATCATCAAAATAATGCCATATCTGAACATGTTCACTACAAAACAGCAAAGAGACATCATCAATGCAGCTCAAACAGGTTCTGGTGTGCATATAAGACCGACCAAAACACAATCAGGTGGATTTTTAGGCACTTTGCTAGCTAGCATTGGAATTCCTTTGGCTTTGGATCTTGTGAAAAAGATGACTGGAAAAGGAGCATCTAGAATTGGATCACCTGGAATCTGGTTACATGGTCAAGGAGCACCTAGAATTGGAGCCCCCCCTCCATTTTATAGTTATCCACCATATGTGACTGGTAATGGTAAAAAAAAAAAACATCCTCAACCAAAAAAAGGCGGGAAAAGGGTTAATATTGGGGAAAAACAGTCCATTCAATTCAATCCCAATCATAGGAGACATATTGTGAAACCAAAATTTCACAAAAACATACCTATATCCAACCACGATGTAATGAAATGGTGCAAATATTTGAACATACCGATCAATGATGTACTGTCGAGAGATGAAAATGTTTCACATAACCATAAACAGGCGTTATTCATCTACAATCTTGAACCAGCTTATATGTCAGGATCTCACTGGGTAGCCACTTATGTTAAGGATAATGTGATAAATTATTTCGATAGTTTTGGTATGCCCCCATTTCAAGAGATTGTAAATCATGCCAAAAAGAAAAATCTGACTTTGTTACATCAAAACAATCAGATACAAAACATACAAACAACAACTTGTGGGTATTTCTGTTTATACTTTCTGAATGAAGTGAATAAGGGTAATTCGTATTATGATTTATTACAAGTATTCAACATAAATGATACAATGAAAAATGAGAGATTTATTGAATATTATTTTAGAAATATCTAACTTATATATATTATGAAATCATATTGTGTAAAACAGAAAAAGGTGACTGAATGTGTTGAACCTTCAGGTTACAAAACAGCCAAAAATGGTAGACTAATGTTCTTTTGCACTTGTGCTGAATGTGGTATTACCAAGACCAAATTTGTTAAAAAACAGGGAAACTGAATAGCCCGTTGGGAGCGGGCTTATTCAGTGATATTGCTAATACTGGAACAGAACTATTTTTAACTAAAGGAGTACCTTATCTTGGCAAAAAAGCCGTTGAAATGGGTAGATATTATGGTTCCGAATTGATGAGAGACCCAAAATTGCAGAAAAAAGCAATTGATTATGGTTTGAGAAAAATGAATCCTCTCATACATAAAGTTGGATCTGAAGCTCTCGATCAATTGTCGACGAAAATAAGACCGAATAAAAAATACACAACAAACAGAAAAGATCTTGATGGCGGTGCTGTTGACATTCACAAAGCTATTGGTAAATTACCAAAACCAAAAAGCGGATGGACACTACCCGGTCATAAATACACAGGACCTTATAATGATTTGGAAAATCAACTGAAGTATGACCCAAAAACTGGTCAAATATTGGAAATATATGATATGCCCACTGGAAAAACTGATGCAATAGCAATGCAACACGATGTTGATTATTCCGTCTGCAAGGATGACAGGAAATGTAAAAACAAAGCAGATAGGAAAATGGTTCAAGCTTTAGACAACGTACCGTATAATGAAAGACAATGGGGGCATTGGTTGGCAAGAAATGTTATCAATACAAAGCAGAAACTAGGTCTAGGAGTTTCAAAAAACGGAAAAAGCCGTCGGGTAACTGGCAAGAAAAATTAGCAGATGAATTACATGCATCCATAAGACGCAACTTTACTCGGCGGCGTGTAATCGTAAATCATATCGATGAAATATGGGCAAGTGATCTAGTTGAAATGCAACAGTTTAGCAAATGGAATAAAGGTTATCGGTATCTTCTTATGGTTATTGATGTTTTCAGCAAATACGGTTGGATTGTACCATTAAAGGATAAGAAAGGTGAATCTGTCACTGAAGCATTTAAAACAATATTCAAGGAAGGTAGAAAACCACAGTATTTATGGGTTGATAAGGGTAAAGAGTTCTATAACAAACACTTGAAAGACTTATTAGAGAAAAATGGGATACATATGTACTCCACTGAAAATGAGGAGAAATCCTCAGTGGTTGAAAGGTGGAATAGAACAATTAAATCCAAAATGTGGAAACAGTTCACTGTTCAAGGTAATACAATGTATCTCGATATGCTACCCAAACTAGTGAAATAGTATAATAATACCAAACATTCAAGCATAAAGATGACACCTGTTGAAGCATCTGACAAGAGGAATGAAGGAACTGTTTACTTTAATTTATATGGTGATATAGAAACATTAAAACAGAAACCTAAATTTAAGGTTGGTGACAAGGATCGAACATCCAAGTATAAACGAAATGTGTTCGATAAAGGATATACACCAAATTGGACAGAAGAAGTGTTTACAGTTGATAAGATCCAATACACTAATCCAATAACATACAAACTAAAAGATCTCAGAGGTGAAGAGATACAAGGCAGTTTTTATGAACCTGAATTATTGAAAGCTAAACAGGATATTTTTCGTATTGATAAAGTAATTCGGAGGGACTATAAGAAGAAACAAGCTTTGGTAAAATGGAAGGGATACAGTGATGAATTCAACAGTTGGATACCATTGAAAGACATTGAAAACATATGAATTGTGGTTAAACAAACGCGTATAAATCCTTATAAAAAAATAAAAATATATACTTATATTATATGGACAAGTTTGAAAATGAAGAAAAGTTTGGTTTTTATTATGAGAGCTCTCAAGATTCACATTCATCACATTCCGATTGGTCATGTTCGGAAGAAAGTCAAGAAACAGATTCTAGTTGGCAGAGTTCGCAAGAATCTGTTTCGTCACAAGACAGTGAAAAATCTGTATAATGTATAAATATATGGCCTTCAAAGGTGCCGAGATTGTAAATCATTATGCTTAAGACGTTTAGCAATGGAAGAAATTTGCGACATAATAAGCTAGAATGCTAAACGCGTTCATGAAATTCGTACAAGAGACTTACCATATTTGAAACGTCTTTTGGACTGCAAAATTTTGGACGATAAAATTCAAGAAAGATGGGTAATCAAGCAGGCATTCAATCAAATAAATGCGGATATGTCATGGTTGATGAATGAGTTCAAAATATACGAACGTATTTTAAATCCCAAGAAGATGGCCAGGAAATAATACATAAATAAAAAATATATAGTCATGTTATATGAAGAAATTGACAGAAAGACAAAAATTTTTGTTGGTAAAATTACATCGCTTCCTGACTGACTTAGAAAAATCAGGTTTGTTTAAACTTATCAAACCACATCATAAAATAACTATTATGAGAGGAATCGATGATATCAAAAATTGGAAAAAGGACGATCCATGGGCACTTCTTGTAGAAATCAGCAAACAAACCATAATATTCTTTCCTGGTGTAACTGACGACGAAAAAGGCAAAAAATGTCTGTTGGATGAAACCAGCGAACAAACCAAAATATTCTTTCCTGACTACGAAAACACATAAATAAAAAATATATAGTAATATAATATGGAAGATCAAAGACCAGTTGGCCGGCCAAGATTTTATACTGAAGAAGAAAGAAGACGAAATAAAAACGATTACATGTTGCATAAGGAATGGTATTGTAAAATATGCAACAATAATCACAATTACACTCTTGCTGGAAAACATAATCATCTCAAAACAAAAAAACATTTCAAAAACTCGTTCACATATAATACGGGTTATATTTATGACAAACATGAAAACAGCAGCAATTAATTTATTCATGATCACTTCTCTTTTGACAGTTAAATACATACAACAGTATGTGTTGAACTATAAACGCACCCTAAATGGATATAAAGAATTATTTCCTATACATATATTATAATGGCAAATAATATGATAAATATTATGAACCGAAGTTCACTTCAAAATCTAAGCAAACAAGAATTAATAAATATTATAAAAAAATTAATTACCAACGACGGTACAACACCTGGTCGCCGCAGACCAATACCGACTCCTCGTCGTACTGTAAGGCAAATGATTCAGGATTACGAACAAAAGGTCGTACCAGTACCGGCACCAAGAACCAGAAAACCTGTGGCCGCGCCACGAGTACCCGCACGGGTTCTAAAAAGTCACAAACCACCAGTGCCAGCACCAAGGACTATAATACAAGAAACGAACAAAGCTTTAAAAGGGTTCACAAAGTCTTATGAAATCAACATTAAAAACAGCAAAGACCCACTCATGCAACTGCAAAACACAAGAAAGGCTGCTGCCATCCATATTGAAAAAATATTAAAATCAATGACAGGTCTAAAGTTTGTTGAAACACTGAGGGTCACATTTGAAAAACAACTAGGGCGAGAAGAAAAAATTATGAAAACAGCGTATTTCAACAGTCAACCCCAAACAATAACAAATGACACACAAATTGAACTAGCTTTATCTTTGTCAAAACAAGTCATACTAAACAAGATTGCAGTTTGGATTTCAGAGGGATCTGGTTGGACTATTCAATCTGTTGAAAATCATTATATCAATGTGGTAAAATACGAGCCAATGAAAGGATCTTCTTACATCAAATTACCAAATGAACTCAAACACAGTGCAAAAGGATTGATCAACATTAAAAATAAGGATAATGAATGCTTCAGGTGGTGCCACATCAGACATCTTAATCCTCAAGACAAATACCCACAGAGAATCAAAAAATCAGATAACGCATTCATTGAAAATTTGAATTATCCAGGAATTGAATTTCCAGTGACTACCAAACAGTACAACAAAATAGAAAAGCAGAATGAAATTAACATCAATGTTTTCGGTTATGAAGAAAAACAAAAATATCCCATTTATGTATCAAAAGAAAAGTATGAAGATTGCATGAATCTGCTTCTTATAACAGAAAATGAAAACAAGCATTATGTATTAATCAAAGATTTCAACAAATACATGTATGATATAACAAAGCATAAAGAGAGAAAACATTTTTGCATGTATTGTCTTCAGCATTTCACTTCTGAAAGAGTGTTGAATAATCATAAAGAAAACTGTATCCAATTAAATGGAGCACAAGCAATTAAAATGCCAACAAAAGATGATAACATACTAAAATTCAATAATTTCCATAAACAACTACCAGTTCCATTTGTAATATATGCAGATTTTGAAGCCATAACTGAAAAAATACATGGATGCCAACCCAATGATGATAAATCATACACAGAGGCTTATCAGAGACACACAGACTGTGGTTATGGATATAAGGTTGTGTGTTGTTATGATGATAAATACACAAAACCAGTACAAATTTATAGAGGTGAAAAAGCTGTTTACAAATTCATGGAAGCCATGCTGGATGAAGTCAAATACTGCAAGAAGATTATGAAAAAACATTTCAATAAACCATTGAGAATGACTGAAGATGATGAAAAAGAATTTCAAAAAGCTAATGAATGTCATATCTGCAACAAAAAATACAATGAAAATGATGTGAGAGTCAGAGACCATTGCCATATCACAGGTAAATACAGAGGATCAGCTCACCAAGATTGCAATCTTAACTTTCGAATAACTGAGAAAATACCAGTCATGTTTCACAATCTCCGTGGGTATGACAGTCATTTTATAATGCAAGAAATTGGTGAGACAGTGAAAAAGCATACATACACGAATAAGAAAGGCGAAAAGTGCCAAATGAACATCAATGCAATTCCTAATAACATGGAGAAATACATGGCTTTCATGCTTGGCAATCATCTTACCTTCATTGATAGTTTCCAGTTTATGAGTTCCAGTCTAGAAAATCTTGTTAAGAACATTACTAAATGCGGTAAATGCGATACATGTAACCCTGGCAAGTGCATAAAACGACATATTAATAATAAAGGCAAGATAATACAGCATAAAACCAGCTTTCCGTGCGGTGAGTGCATAAATTGTAAAAATATAAATAAAGCCTGCATAACTCCAAACTATGACAATCTAAAATATACCTCTCAAACGTTCAAAAACGAAAAACTTGATTTGATGAGCAAAAAGGGAGTATACCCATATGACTTTATGGACAGTTTTGAAAAATTCAATGAAAAGCTGCCATCGAAAGAAGACTTCTACAGCATCTTGAATGATGAACATATAACTGACAAAGATTATCAACATGCTCAGACTGTATGGGATGCATTTTCTCTTGAAAATATGGGTGAATACCATGACTTATATCTCAAGTCTGACATCCTTCTATTAGCGGATGTATTTGAAAACTTCCGAAAGACCTGCCTGCAATACTACAAATTAGACCCATGTCATTATTTTACCAGTCCTGGGCTTTCCTGGGATGCTATGTTAAAGATGACTGACATTAAATTGGAGCTTATGACTGACATTGATATGTTTCAATTCATCGAAAAGGGCATGCGTGGTGGTACATCATACATAGCAAATCGATACGGCAAAGCTAATAATAGATACATGAAAACGTATGATGAGAAGGCGCCCTCAAAGTATATAATGTATCTAGATGCTAACAATCTGTATGGTTGGGCTATGTCACAATACCTACCAAATGGTGGTTTTAAATGGATGACAGAAAAACAGATTAATAAGGTAGACATAGCCAAGTAGAAAGAAGACAGCAATGAAGGTTTAGAATACCCCAAAGAACTACATGACCTTCATAATGATTATCCGCTAGCAGCCGAAAAGGTCAAAGTCGACAAAGATATGCTTTCTAATTATTGCCAAGAAATAGCTAATAAATTCAAAGTGTCAACTGGCTTAGTTCATAAACTGATACCCACATTATGCAACAAAGAAAAGTATGTCATTCATTACAGAAACCTGCAATTATACACTGATCTCGGTTTGAAAATAACCAAAATCCATCGGAGTCTAAAGTTCAATCAGTCACCATGGTTGAAAGAATACATTGATTTCAACACACAGAAGAGAACCAATGCCAAAAATGCTTTTGAGAAAGACTTCTTCAAGCTTATGAATAACAGTGTATTTGGGAAAACAATGGAAAATATCAGAAAGCGAGTAGATGTCAGATTAGTAACTGATGAAAACAAACTGTCAAAAATGGCTGCCAAACCAACATATGTTAGTAGCAAGATCTTTAATGAAAATCTAGTGGCAGTGCATAAAATCAAAGAAACACTAACCCTAAACAGGCCGGCATATGTGGGTATGTGTATCCTAGATCTTAGTAAGACACTAATGTATGATTTCCACTACAATTATATCAAACAAAAATACGGCAGCAAAGCGAAATTATTATTCACAGACACAGACAGCTTGACCTATGAAATTGAAACCAGTGATGTGTACCAAGACTTTTGGAATGATAAAGACAAATTCGACAACAGTGACTATCCAGAAGACAGTCCATATTTCAACAAAGAGAATAAAAAAGTTATAGGCAAATTCAAAGACGAAGTATCAGGAGTTCCAATTCGTGAATTCATCGGATTGAGATCAAAAATGTATTCATATATGAAAGACAATGACAAAGGCGGAAAGACAGCAAAGGGAATCAAGAAAAATATTATTAAGAAGAACATCACTCATGAAAATTATAAAAACGTACTGTTTAATAATGAACAAATGCATCACACCATGAAAACAATCAGAAGCAACTTACATCAACTTGGAAGCTATGAGCTTAATAAAGTGTCATTATCTTGCTTCGATGATAAGCGCTACATTCGCAGCAATGGTGTGACAAGTTATGCATACGGACATTATAAAATCTAAAAAAGTTGGCTGCTGACGTCACGGCACTGCTGTGCCGGTCTACATACAATTACCGCAAGCACAGTCTATATGACGTCACGGCACAGCAGTGCCGGTCTACATCTTACAAGTAATACCAGCCTGAAGTAACACAATCATAGTCACGCATTTTAAATAACATATAGTTCCAAAATAAATTTTGCGTTGGATCCATTCTGCCTCGCCACGGCATAGATTCGCAGAAATATAAAACATATAGATTTCCAAGAATATGAGACCAAAAGTTGGAAGCCATTAAATGTAAAGTAGTATGGAGTTGAGTTGGTATGAGAGCATTTTTGCAAAAATGATCTCATACCTCCAACTCCTATACTACTTCGCCTTACAAAGTACGTTTCGAAAAGTTAATGTTATATTCCCACAGCAGATTCCCAAAAAAGCGGTCAAAGCTAAAAACAAGAACATTTGCGACCAATAAGACCTTTGATGTTGAGCGGCAGTTATGAACGGTCACACAAGAAAAAAATTTCGTTAGTAGCTCAAGTTGCTTCTACAGAACATACACTATCGTAAAACAATACGCCACACTCTAAGTGTGAGCATTCTCAAGGAACTTCACAAGGCGTAAGTGAAATTCTAACGACGCGAGTTTATTTTCTGGTCCGTCCGATCGATTAGACAACAATTTTTTGCCTTTTGCAACGAACACCCTGGTTCAAAAACTCAAAGCAAGTGTACACAATACAATAGTCAGAGAAATGGAAAAAATATTTTCACTCGATCATAAATAACCACGTGAACGATGTCGCGTCATGCCAGTTTGTCTAATGACATCACACATCAAAACACGGGCTTTCATTGGTTCATGAAGTCACATGATAAGCGACCTTTGTTCCCTTAGTGACTGGAAGTCGTTCAATGGCTTGGTTATCTTTACCATTCATGATCTTGTTGCTGTCAGATTATCCCACTGCTACCTTTCAACACGAAGAATGACCATGGTTGGTTATTTGTCCAGGGTGAGTATGGTAATGCTAATTTAAAGTGATATTTCAACATTGCAACAACTTTTGAAATTTCATTGTAAAATACAGTACATCTAGAAAATTAAACACAATGTATTAATTAATTATTATCTATCAAAAAAAGCAAGTCTTGTTTTTCTTTGCATGGATTTCAAAACTATGTCAGCTAAACATTAATTGACCTGTTTACCTATAGCAAATAAAAAATAAGAACCAGAAAAATTAGAAAAAAGATATTCTTGAGAGTGTTTAAGATTAAAATGAATGCTAACTTGAAAATGTCAGGCCGACATTTTCAAGTTCTCCTCTTGTATCTTAAAAGAACTTCGTAATAGTTAAGTGTGGTTCCTTTTTCTTTTAAAATTTAATCAATTTAATCTCACTGTGGTGATCCAGAAGCAATTTAAGAATTTATGAAAAAATCACTGAAAAAGTGATTTAGCAAATTATTTTCAAAATAAAGGGATAATTTCAATAATGCTACCCTGTTAATGCTCTGCGATTAGTAACTTATTAGGGTCAGGTTCGAGGAGAACATGGGCGTCAAAGACTGACTAGTATAAGAATGCTGATTATACTAAATAAACCATTGTCATATGCAGTTCTATTAAGGATTACCTCACATACCGTGATCTGGTCATTTCAGTAGTTACCATTACCTCCAGTTACTTACCGCAGAATCATTTGATAAGACTTTGATTCCCTCTTTTAGAGATTTTAGATATTCCCCGTTTTAGAGATTCCCCCTTTTAAAGATTCCCCATTTTAGAGATTTCTTGTTCCCCGTTCCTCATTCCCCGTTCTCCGTTGCTCCATTTTCCATTCCCTGTTTTTGAACTAGCCATAAACTGAGGGTCGTGAGATTCCCCGTTTTGGAGATTACTCATTTCAGAGATTCCCCGTTTTAGAGATTAACCGTTTTAGAGATTCCCTATTTTAGAGATTTCCCCTTTTAGAGATTCCCCGTTTTAGAGTTTCCCATTTTAGAGATTCCCCATTTTAGAGATTCCCCATTTTAGAGATTCCCCCTTTTAAAGATTGCCCATTTTAAAGATTCCCCGTTTTAGAGATTCCCCTTTTAGAGATTCTCCATTTTAGAGATTTCTTGTTCCCCGTTCCTCATTCCCCGTTGTTCCATTCACCGCTTCCCTGTTTTTGAACTAGCCATAAAATGAGGGTCACCGCCGATTTCTGATGGGAAAATATCAAACATTGGATAAAAGACAGGTTACCAGATCACAAACATTACTTTATAAGGATCCGACTTTGGGTTTTCGGGGAAAAAAATTGCAACTCTAACACAATAGAGTGGAACTTCTTAAGGCCTATGAAAACTTCTATTATTTTCACTGTGGATGCAAATTCCAGAGTGAAAGTAGCATGTCTTCGCTTTCAAAAAATGTGAATGAAACGGGTGCTATTACTAATGCAAACTGATCAAACAAGGTAAATCGAGAAACAGTTTACTGAAAAACTTCTATACTTTCATAAAAATCCTCGTTTTGTTTCTTCACTTCGCGACCTAAAACCTGGCAGCTCACCAACCCCGAAACTCGCGAGCTCGACTTGAGGTAAGTCTAAGAAACGTCTTGTTTTCATGGACGTTCTTTTTTAGTTCATATAAACTCCGAAAATCTACTGCAGGTAAAAGACAGAGTTCTAACCCGCTAGTTCGAACTCGTTTATGTCGAACTCAAAACCATTTCCTTTAAACTTGTCCTTCAGTCATTTACTATCTGTTATATTGAACCCCTGCTATTTCGAACAGCTGTACACTGCCGCGTATAACCCACAACCCTCCCCCATCTTCTATTACTTTCAGAGCGGATGCAAATTCCAGGATGTAATGGCTGCGAACTATATGAGGAGGCGAAAGCACTTGTACTTTATTACTTAACCAACATGGCGGGAAATTCACACGAAAGGTCGCATGGCACGACGGTTCACATGATGTTACTTCATCGGAAGAACATTAACTGCGTATCATCACATCCCTCTCCTCCTGATGAAGTGAGATACAAAAGCAAACAAAATAAGAACCAAACTGAACAAAGGAACATAACTATAAGTCAACAACAAAAGTTCTTTGTTAGTAGATCAGCATTGTTCAACAAAAGAGCAAGTTATATGTCTAGCCTTTCCAGGGACTTGCTAATCCTGCCACTCCGAGTTACATAATGGCCTGTGAGTGCGGCAGCTTTATTCTCGAAGGGAACTGAAATCGCAACAGTTCGGTTGGTGCTAGCTTGTACCACAGTTTGCTCATCTGTATCTGGTTTGACTTCTATGTTGCTCTGGGGAGGGGGGGGGGGGGGGGGTGCGGGGGGCAAGACGTATATGGGTTCTAGTGCGCCTCAGCTCTCTTCCAGTTGGGGTTGACACAGTATATGACCGGAGGACTCCTCCAAGCTTTTCCCTCAATTCGGCTGGTTTCCATTTCAGTGTCGATTGATCCCGGATGCTTACTCTTTGCCCTGGTGTTAGTGTAGGGAGTTGCCTCGCGGACCTGTCATGGTAGAATTTTTGCATCTCCTGCCTCTCCTCTAGTCTGGGGGCGACTACTTCATTTAAGGCGTCTCTGGGGATTTTCCTCGGGAGGTTGTCCTGGATTGCTCGACCAAGAAGTAGTTCAGCAGGTGATGGCAGCCTGTGATCAATGGGTGTGGTTCTAAGGCACAGGAGGGCCATGTCAGGGTCGCTGTGGGTGGTTTTCGCTTTGAGAAGAGCAGCTTTAACTGATTTCACTTGGCTCTCAATAAAACCATTGCTACGCGGATAGTGTGGGGAGCTTGCCACATGCTGGAAACCCACTTCTCTTGCAAAATCTTGGCATGCTTTCCCACTGTAGTGGGGCCCATTATCGGATCTTACTACCTTGGGAATGCCCTGCTCGCTGAAAATCTGTCTCAGCATTTTGATTACTGTGTGGCTGTGTTACGAAAAATTGTGGCGTGACTTGCGTCACTTGGAACATTCGAGTGTATGCTAATTTGATCTAGAAGTTTCGTGCATATTTAATTAGCCTTGTCACGGTGACTAAGCAATTTATTTTAGTCGTTTACGTCTGCTGCTGTAAATAGTTTATATTGTAATGATACTTTATTTAGTATAGCCGGAAGGTTCTAGAACGCTTTGCTGTAAAGTATATAAGTAAACCGGTGTAGTGTTTAGATGGTTTTTATCCCAGGAGTGTTTGGGGTTTTTATTTCCCAGGAGTCTTATAGTAGTGTTTACTGAAATGTGACGAAGGTCGCGTGTAATCGACAGAGGTCGTGTTTCTGAAGTGTAACAGAGGTTACGTGGATATTTGGCAAGAGGCCGTGTGTTTAAAGTCAAGAGTAGTTACAAGCCTAGCGTGTGCTTGTTGAGAAGTCCTGTGTGGAAATACTGCGTTAGTGTGGAATAAATATCCTGTTGTGTTTCCAAGATCCCTGTGTTCTGAGTAGACTACAAACTATACCTACCACTAAAAACATTCGAACCCGCAACAGGCTGTTATTTTGTCCCCTTGGTATCTGCCTGACGAATGGATACTTTGAGTAATAATCAGAAACTACTAGGTACTCTGAACTCTCTAAGGTAAAGAGGTCTGTACCAATGGTGTGCCATGCCCTTGGCGGCACCTCTGTGAGGATCAGGGGCTCTTTTTGCTGGCTTGGGTGCAACTCCTGGCAAATGCTACATGTCTTGGTTATCTCATCTATGTCTTTGTTTAGCCCTCTCCAGTATACAGAGGTCCTAGCTCTGAGCTTTGTCTTCTCAATTCCTTGGTGTGCTGCATGGAACTTTGTCAAGATTTCCTTCTGTAGCACAGTGGGGATAATGATGCGGTGACTCTTCATGGCTATCCCATCTTCTACAGCGAGCTCATTGCGAAAGGGCCAATAGGGTTTTAAGGGCACTGGGACTTGCTGGATGGTCGGCGGCCAACCAGAGTGGATCGTTTCCTTCAGTGCATTGAGCTCTGGATCTGACGCGGTTTGTTGCCTAATTCTCTGCAAAATGCTCTCACTGAATTGAGGGTGGATGTCGTGCACTTGGACATTCATCCCAGGGATGGCTTTTGTTTCTTCTGGTGATAACCTGGAGAGCGCATCTGCGATCTCGATGCTCTTACCTGGTTGGTAACGGATGACAAGGTCATATGGCTGCAGTCTGAATAGCATCCTTTGAAGACGCGGGGGTGCAGCTGTCAAGTGTTTTAGGTGAATACTCTAGAGGGGCTTGTGGTCAGTGTTGACTGTGAAACTGTGGCCAAACAGGTAAGTGTGAAACTTCTCACACCCGTACACCACAGCAAGCAGTTTTCGTTCAATTTTTGCATATCTTGTTTCCACATCAGTGAGCCTGCTTTGCTCGCGAAAGCAACAGGCTTGTTATCCTGTAAGAGTACGGCGCCCAGACCTATCAGCGAAGCGTCAACTTGTAAGGTGATCTCCTTCTTTGGATCAACGTAGGTTAGAGTGACTTCACTACTGATGGAGTCCTTGATCTTGTTGTAGGCTTCTTGGTGTGCTAGGCTCCAGGCAAATTGGTGGCTTTCCTTTAGGAGCTCTCAAAGTGGGGCTGTTAGTGTGCTTAAATTTGGGATAAAAGGACCCATGTAGTTTGCCAGACCTAAGAAGGTCTGTAGTTCTTGGCGGCTGGTTGGAGCTGACATTTGTTTCAGTGCTGAGATTTTTTTTGGGTCTGGCTGGATCCCATCTTGGCTACAGACAACGCCATAAAATCTGATTTTCTCCTGCTTTACAAAAATTTATCAGAGTTCAGTTTCAGGCACCGTCTTAGCATACAATGCATGTTTCGGTCATGCTCTTCACCAGTTTTTCCAACACCTACGCTGTCGTCTGCAATTCCTGCCACGCCTTCGCACCCCTCAAATGTTTGGTCAATTTTGGTCTGAAAGATGTGACATTTTCATCCCAAAGGGCATGCGGTTGAATGTGTATCTACCGAAAGGGGAGTGTAACGTGGCGAGGTAACTCGACTCCTTGTCAAGAACAACATTCCAGTACCCGCACTTAGCATCAACAACGGAGAAAACTGTAGCTCAGGTCAATTTGAGTAGGATCTCTTCTAACGTGGGGGTAACATGGTGTTCTCTCTGGATTGCTGCGTTGAGATATTTGGGGTCTAAGCGAAGTCTCAACTTCCCATTTTGTTTCCGTCGGTAGACAAGACTGTTAACCCAGGGTGTGGGTTCACCTTCTTCAAGTTTTGTGATGATGTCGTTCTTGACCATATCATCCAATTCACTTTTGATGTCGTCTTTGAGGCTGACTGGCACGCGTCGTGGAGGATGAATCACTGGTGGAACATTGTGGTCGACTGTAATATGGTACTCCCCTTTAAACTTCCCGATGCCATTGAAACACTCAGGGTATTGTTGAATCAAATCTTGCTTGTCTTTTATCGAGGGGGTTTCTTTGGCTTGTTCCAGAGTCTTGTCCTTTAGGCATCCATGACTGCTGGTGTGGGGATGTTGTGCCTGTATAGCACAATTAAACTGTAGCAGATTCAGGTCAGTGGAGGTTGGGAGGCCAATGATTGCAGGAACTGAGATGCCAGCGACGTAAAAGGGTGCCAGTGTGCTCTCTTTCCCGTAAGTGCAGGGTATGGTGACTATGCCATGGTGTTTAATTTGCGAGCCTCTATAGGCAGTGAGCACAATATTCGAGGGCAGCAGTGCATTGGGTTTGAGTTTACCATTGTTGTCTATTTGATGTGGAAACATCTCACTGTAAAGTCTCATGGGTAGTATGTTGCCCTGGGCCCCAGTGTCAAGTTTGGCTCTTAGGGTGTTCTTCCTGTTATTGCCCCGCGCCAGGTTTACCTGAATGGATACAAATACTTCATCTCGACTAGACTCAGCTGACCCGTGTGTTAAATTTGCTATGGTGACTGATTCGAATACAATGGATTCGAAGGATATTTCTGCAGTGGAATCTCTTAAATTTTCTATGGCGTGAGTCCGTTGTCTGCGGGCCTTGGATTGACAGACTTCTGCAAAGTGGTTTAATTTCTTACTGTAGAGGCATGTCTTGCCATGTGCTGGGCATTTGGCTGATGCGTTGTGGGCGCGACGACAGTTCCCGCAAGTTCTCATTCCCCTGGGAGGCTTGAAAGGTGGAGATACTTGATGTGATGGAGGGTGGTTTTGGTGTTGGGCATGCTGTGTCTCTTTCTCTTGGTTTCGCTTCTGTACTAAGTGCATGGACCCATCTGCAGTTTCCGCTGCCATGGCTGTGAGCTGGGCTTGAGAGGATTCGTGTGACCTTGCAATTTCAATAGCTTTATCCAGCGTTAGCTTGGCTCCCTTTGAGATAACTTTTCTCTGACTTTGAGTGAGTTCGTTCCGAAGACTATTCGGTCTCGAATCATTTCTTCTGGGTCTTTGAAATCATAATCCTGGGCTAGAATTCGTAATGCCGTAATGAATTTCTCTGCTGTTTCCGATGATTCTTGGACGCGACTGTGGAATTTGAATCTGGCGAAAACAGGATTTGCTTTGGGACTTACGTGATTCTCAAAACGTTTATAGTATGTTCCTAATTTCTTACGGTCATCGTCAGAAATGTCAGACCACGTGTTGTAGATATCCCTTCCTTTCTGACCGACACAGATGAGTAAATAGCTGCATTTCTCCTGTTCTGTTCTGGATTTATTAGGTCCTGTAAACATTAACTCGACGTGTTGCTCGAAACGCCGCCAGTTTTCTTTCGGGTTGTCGCCGTCCCACTGCATAACTGGGCATTCGATGCCGCTTAGAGCCATGTTTCCGAGGTTTTTGGTTTACTTCTGACACTATGTAATGACCGCGAACTATATGAGGAGGCGAAAGCACTTCTTGTACTTTATTACTTAACCAACATGGCGGGAAATTCACACGAAAGGTCGCATGGCACGACGGTTCACATGACGCTACGTCATCGGAAGAACATCAACTACGTATCATCACACAGGACTTAAAGAATGAAAGCGGCACTTATGTCTTGGTGTCCGCAGGTGCAAAAGGAATGAAGAGTGTCAGTTCAATACCACACGACAGCAAACTGATTGCAAAAAAAAGAAAACCTTAATAAAAGACTTCCAACCGAATGGACAATTAACAAGAACGCAGAACTGACAGTATAAAAACATAACCTCTTCCCCATAAATTAAGCACTTATTTTCTCAATCAAAGTTGGCACGAGTGTTTTTCGAGTTGGACCTAGAACTTTGATCACAGTAGCATTGAGTTTCGTATTGTTAAATCTCCTCATTCATTGTACATACACACAGGTTTTAGATAGCACAAGTTTAAAATCTTGAGAACTAAAGACAAAAAGAACAAATGACGACATGATTAATCATCGCAGTAATACACAGAACTTAAAAGTGAAGAGTTATCATCGCAGCAAATTTCCAATTTAAGCAATTGGAAAGGAGAAGCCTGAAAAAAATCAGGGCTTCAACGCGATTCGAACCGGTGACCTACGCGATACCGGTGCGATGCTCTACCAACTGAGCTATGAAGCCACACATCGGGAGGGAGGTCAATTTATTGAGCTCATATTTTCCCGTGCAGTGAGGTGATGTGAAGTTTATATAAAATTATTTATATTTGTACTGCGGTTGTAGATGAAAGTAAAGAGTGATCATCGCAGAAAATTTACTGCGATGATCACTCTTCACTTTCATCTACAACCGCAGTACAAATATGAATTATTTCATATATACTTCACAACACAAAACTTAATGAAGCAGTTGAAAAATTAAAGCCTGGCAAAATTTCAGGCTTAAACGGGATTTGAGCCCGTGATTCTGCGGTACCAGTGCAGTGCTCTACTAAACAATTAGATTATGAGCTCGAGATTTCTATCGCTTGATAGTTGAAGAGGGCGCGGCCCGAGTCAACTATCACGCATAGAAATCGAGAGCGAATAATTTAATTGTTTTAGTATAAATCTAATCGTTCAAAACTTTATCTAAATCCTCTTAGGACACCTCGAAAACGCCAAGAAGCGGCCTCTAGCGCACAGCTACGCTACTCACTGTCCATCACATATTAGTATAATTTACCGTACTCTATTGTGAATCTATGAATTTGATTGGCTATTTTACCGTCGACTATTTGCTGATAGTCAACAGTTACGCATCAGTGCACATCGCGCGTCACGTTTGAACCTGATGTAACATAATAAAACAGTTCTTTTCTACGCGATACTTGACTTTTTTTTCTTTTTCTGCAATGAGACTACGTTAAATTTATACTAAAACAATTTAGACTACTCGCCCTCGTTTTCTACGAGCGATAGTCAACTTGGCTGCGCATCGTTGACTATCTGCTCGTAGAAAACTCGGGCTCGTAGTCTAATTGTTAAATAGATAATGGGTAGCGTAGCCAATCAGAGAACGGCATTTGTGATAGAACGCTAGTAGATTTTTAACAACTATTCGCCGAAGTGGAGGTGGCTAGCGGTGGACACTGCCACCGACACTGAGGTTAATAGTTGTTTGAGTATATACTAAAACAGTGAGATAATATACACCACAAAAAAAATAATTTGGATGATTTGTTCACTTGTCACGGCCGGAAACGGGACGCCATTTTCTCTTGAGTTGCTTCTTAAGGCAGCAAGAAGAATGAAACCCGAAGGAATCCACATCTTTGAAGATCTGGCCGAGGAGACCATGGAAAAGAGAAGAGCCCAGCTACCGCAGCTGAGACAAGCAAAAGCCCAAGGAAAGATTGCTTATTTCTCCCTCGATAAACTTATTATAAAAGACAGACCAAATGGATCGGGTACTATGGCTTCATATTCTTCGATCTCTGGTTAAATGTTTTACTGACTCATTAATCGCATTAATATAATGAATGAACAGTGTAACATCTAAGGAAAAACAAAAATCCCCTTGTGGCATATGCCATAAATGGGTCAACAGTAACCATCGAGCACTTCAATGTGGTAATTGTCATCTCTGGATCCATTATAGATGCAATGGTCTAACCTTTGATGAATACCAACGTCTGCAGTTGAATATGGAGGTATGGTTCTGTAAAACATGTATTACTGACATTTTTCCTTTTACATCTCTAGATGAATTTGAATTTGACACTCTTTTGCACTCTGAAAGACCTTCAGACATTGAACTATTACCCCCCCTTGATATAATGTCAAAAATATCTGGTCTAAGCAATCTAGACAACTCTGGTATTGAGTCAAATATACCTAATCCTATAAATTCTATGTATTATTACCCATCTGATTTTCAGAAACTAAATTTATCATCTTCTAGCACTTATTTTTCTTTATTTCACATAAATTTAAACAGCCTTGATGCTCATCTGGATGATTTACAAACTACGCTTGCATCCCTGAATTTTCCCTTTCACATCATAGGCGTTAGTGAAACTAGAGAGAACTATTCAACTGGTTTTAAAATGAACAATAATCTGGACGGTTTCACCCTCTTTTCCTAACCTTCCAGATCTGCTGCTGGTGGTGTGGCTATTTATGCTAGTAAATCTTTAAATGCCTTTGAGCGAACTGACCTGAGCACAACTGATGATGATTATGAAACTGTTTGGGTTGAAATTAATAACACTAAAGCTAAAAATATCTTATGCTGTTGTGCCTATAGGCACCCTTCATCTAACCCTGTGAGATTTAAAGAACATCTTGAATCCATCCTATCCCAGTTGACAAGAGAAAATAAGAACATCTTCATTATGGGTGACTTTAACATTAACTTGCTATCCTCTGAAAGCCATCCCGAATCCAATGATTTCATTCTTATGTTAAATTCCTTTTTTCTTCTTCCATATATTCTACAATCAACTCGTATAACTGAAAGATCTGCAACCTTAATTGATAATATTTTTGCAAATACATATTCTATGAATGCTATCAGTGGAAACCTTGTCTCAAAAATTTCTGATCATCTTCCTCAGTTACTTATTGTTGATAACATCAAAGTAAACTACAAAATTTTAAATTATTATAAAAATGATTATACTAAATTTGATGAAGATAAATTTATTAATGAATTCTCAGCTATCAATTGGGAAAATATCTCCAATACTGATTTGGATGCAAACTCTAAATTTAATATTTTTTATGATCAAATCTCTCAGTTCATTAACTCTCATGTTCCACGTAGAAAGCTTTCAAAGCGTGAAATTAAATTATCCACTAAACCCTGGATTACCAAAGAAATACTTGCTAAGATGCAATATAGAGATAAGGTCTATTCACAGGTCCTTAAGTGTAATCAGCCAGATCCAAACATGATTCTTCTTTATAAGAAGTTCAGGAATAGTGTTGTTAAAGATATCAAAGTATCAAAGTCAAATTATCTTAAGAACTACTTTCTGTGTAATAGGAATAATATGAAAAAAATCTGGTCAGGAATTAGATCAATCATAAACGTTAGTAAAGTTAAAGCTGATTATATCCCCACCCTGTTAGAAAATGGCAAGCTTATTGACAATCCTTCTGCTATTGCTAGAACTTTCAATAACTTTTTTGTTAATGTGGGTAAAAACACGGACAAGGATATATCCCATGGGAGCTACTGTCCTACTTCTTTTCTGAAGGGAAATTTCCCTGACTCAATGTTTCTTTCTCCTGTTAATTCATATGAGGTTGAATCGTACATATCTCAAATGGACAGTACGAAATCTGTTGGTCCATATAGTATTCCAGTACCCTTGCTAAAAATCCTTAAGGCTCATATTGCTCCAATTCTATCTTGCCTAGTCAATGAATCTCTTCTCTGTGGCATTTTCCCTGAAAAACTTAAATTGGCCAAAGTAACGCCAGTCTTTAAGAAAGGTTCTACACAAAATAAAGACAATTATAGGCCAATATCAGTTCTATCCGTTTTCAGTAAAATATTTGAGAAAGTCATGTATAAGTGCCTCTATGCCTATCTTGAATGTCACAACATCCTCTACTCACTTCAGTTTGGTTTTAGACAGAAATGCTCAACTAATCATGCTCTTATAAGTATTGCTGAATCAATTCGCTGTTCTGTTGACAATAAGGAGTTTGGCTGTGGTATTTTTATTGATTTAAAAAAGGCTTTTGATACAGTAAATCATTCTATCCTTCTGTTGAAATTGCATCATTATGGAGTAAGAGGCAAAGCTTATGAATGGTTCCAATCGTACCTCTCCAACCGAAAACAGTTTGTGTGTGTGAATGGTCATGAATCTGACTCCCTACTTTTAACTTGTGGTGTTCCTCAAGGATCTGTTCTTGGACCTTTGCTGTTCTTGCTATATGTTAATGACTTACCCAATGCCTCTAGTTTACTTACTTTTCACTTGTTTGCTGATGACACTAATATATACTACTCATGTAAGAACCTTGATGATCTTGAATCAAAGCTAAATCACGAGCTTAAAATAGTTGCTGAATGGATGAAATCTAACAGGTTAGCACTAAGTATATTAAAAACAAATTTTATTCTTTTTCATTCAAAGAAACTGAAGCCAAGTAAGTTATTGAATTTAAAAATTGATGGAGTAAATATTAAGCAAGTCTTCACTGTTAAATATCTAGGTGTTACCTTTGACTCAAACCTTACCTGGAAAAATCATATTAATGAACTCTGTTCTAAATTATCAAAAACTGTAGGAATTTTTTCGAAATTGAGGTATAATGTCAGCATTGATATCCTTATTATGCTGTATTATTCATTAATCTATCCCTTTCTTATCTATGGTGTCCAAGTGTGGGGGTTAACATACCCAACCTATTTAAAGCCTGTCACTACTTTGCAAAAGCGATTAGCTAGAATTTTGACATTCTCAGAACCTATGTCACACTCAGAACCATTGTTAAAATCTCTTAATCTGTTAAAATTTAATGATATAATTCATTCAGAAATCCTTTCTTTTGTTTATCAGTGGTTTCACAAGCTAGTTCCTTCATGTTTTTCTGATTTTTTCAAGCCGATATCCTCTATACATGAGTATCCTACACGTCAGTCACTGAATGAAAATTTATTTATAAAATCAATTCGAACTACCCAATATGGTATTCGCTCTCTTCATTATACTGGCTCCAACCTCTGGAACTCACTTCCAATTACTATCAAGCAGATAACTCCATTCTCTAGATTTCGTAAAACTTTAAAACAAAATATTATAGACAGTTATAATAATATTATTAGTTCTTAGTTGATATGTTATTATTGTTAATATTATTAATATATTATTATTATTTATTTATTATTATTATTATTTTTTTGGATAGTTAGATCTTAAAGAAATACTTTTAACATAAATTGTCTATTTATCTCTGTATTCCTTCTGATAAATTTAGTTCCTTTGGGGCACCTACTCGATTAGTTCATAAGCTATTTAGGTGTCCCAAACTCTTCACAATCAACTTTGTATTAAAACTGTTTGTTTACCATTTATCCTTTCTTCTTTTCCCCTAACATTTTATTTCTTAATCAGAATTGTAATATTTCATTAGTACTATGTATCTTCTTCAATATTTAATTTGTAAATATTCATATGTATATTCTATTTTTCTTTTTCCAACACTGTAAATTAATGTTTGTGTGAGTTTAAATTAAAATTGATTGATTGATTGATTGGATATTCGGAGTTTGACGAGCCAATCAGCGCGAGCGTTTAACACTATCCACTGTTTTAGTATATACCTATTAAATATACAGCTTTTTCGGGAAAGGTTGTCCAAAAGAAGGGTAAGAGCGTTCGCGACAATGCCGAAAGGTAGTATGGGAGATATTCAATAAAATAAACTCAATTTGTAGTGAACGCCCAGAATCGAAGATGCCACGACCGTCTAGTGAAGACCTACGGTAGCGAACTATTTGGATTAAAGAGTTCTTAGGATATAGCGTAGATGAAGTGGCAGCACGCACAGGGTTATAAAATGAAACTCTCTCTCTCTCTCGCTATCACGCTACCAAAACAAAGGGTTCATTAGCGATGGCTCTGCAAGTGCATCACGATTTCTGGTACAGTTCTCCGACTTTCTCTGCAAAGTATGACATAAAATAAGTAAGTTTAAAGTCGTCAGAATCATACTTTCTCTGTGAATCCTAACCCACTGTTACTAATTCATGGTCTGGATCATTTGACTGAATTTTGAAACTCACTCGTATCTCGATGTCAGTAACAAAGCGTGAGCATGTAGCTGACGTTTTCGATAGCATTGCCGTCATGTTTTCGTTGACTCAAACTGACAGTTTACCACAATGCCTTTCGGCATTGTCGCGTACGCTTTTATGCTTCTTTTGGACAACCTTTCTCGAAACAGCTGTATACTAACAACTGATATATCAAGCAAACTGGGAGCTGGTCACTGTGAGTTCGCTGTAAGCGACCATAAGCTACCCTACATCACATGCGAACTTCATCTTCCCTTCTCTTATATCACTTCTCTGCCAATAATACACACTCGTATTGGCTGGAAAGCCGCACTCTCTAATTTTATTCAAACTTGGTGGGGTACGTATCTCTACATGGTGAAACAGCAGAGCTGGTTGTTGGAGTTAAATTGTTAGTTTACCATTATCAATTTTAAAAAGACCAGAAGAAAAAAGCAGTAACAAGAATGAAAATATCTCCCAGCAGTTTTTGTAGTTTGCTCTGTTCTTCATTGTTTTCGAGAAATAATTACCAACTGTATGGAAACAAACTTGAATAACAGGAGAAACTAAATACATACAAAGGAATCTCGAAAAGTATACCAAGGAAAAATAGCCAGAAGCTAGTCAGACATCTAGTCTTCTTATAGAATAGATAGTGTTTTGTCTGTTTAGTGTCGTAACGACTCTATAGAGGATAGAAGTTCGACAACAAATGATAAATTCGTGGTTAAACTATTTATAAGTTGTATCTTTCCAAATATATATTATTGATTAAGTCGAACAGTTTGTATTATATTAGAGCAGTCATTTTAACTAAACTTAACTAAACTAAACTAATTATATTTGATAGTAATATTTTAAAAATTAAAGTACCATAACAAGAACAAAAGATTAAAAATCTATTAAAAAAACGTTCACAGGCCAATATCGTTAAGAGTTGTCGGCCGTCGAAGCTGAAGTCTGACAAACGAAAGCTCTAAAGTCTTTAACTTTATATAGACGGTGAACGTTTTTTTTAATACATTTTTGATAAACATTGTTTTAAATCTCTGCCAAATCTTTTTTTTATTTATTTCCCTGCTTCACTCCGTCTTGCCATCTTTCACTACGCAGTGTGCGAAGTCGGCTCATTCCCGGTCTAAAAACCTGTGACACTCACAAATGACGTAAAACAAAGAAAATAAAGAAATCAATATAACAAACCCTAACCCTAACAATAGCTACAAGACAAACAAAAATGTCACAGCTTTTTACACTGAGGTAAAAACAAAACTCAGGTTAACACAGGAATGACAGATGCAGCTTCACTGGTGATAACAATACCCTTTTGACGCATTTAGTTTATTATGCAAGTATACAAATTTATTTTGTTGCGCACTGACGCTATGTAGTTTAAAAAAAATTTGGAGTAAGTATTCGTTATATTAAACTGTCAATTGGCAACAAGGAAGGGAGTACAGAGTCCACTCTGTTACACCAGAAGTTTGCGCAGGTGCTGTGATACTGTCGGCCACCATACCTGCGTTTGCCATCAGCCTGTTTTGATGTCCCTGATGTACTCTTGTCAACGTTCAACAAACAAATTCCGCACGCTACACTACCATCTTCAGTGGCTGACACGTGATGTGTCGTGAAGTCCAGACTTCTCTGTGATGGCTAACAAATGAACCGGAGAGGAAGACAGAAATCATAAAGTTAGTCTGGAATTACAGTGTACATAGAACTGGAGACAAACTCAGAAATACGGCAATAGGTGACCTGCGATGGACGGAACCCCTTAGGATGTTTGAGCTAATGCTGTAATTGTTATTTGTGCGTGTTTTACTGCAAAAGTACTGCTGCAGTGTCGGGCATCGACATGCATCAATTGTACGTGCACAACTATGACAGTACTCGTGGGAAATACTATGACTACTCGGGGGGGGGGGGGGGGTACTTAAGAAAGCTTTATACGGGGAGGCTCTGCCTCGAGGTCCAACCCCTTACCCTTTTATATACCATTTATTACAAAAAGGTACCCCTTTTATATACCATTTATTACAAAAAGGTACCCCTTTCACACAAGTACCTACTTTTGGAAGTCTTGTTCTCAATTTCATGTAGTACTTAATAAATAAACAGATACAGCTATTAAGGGGCATCTATTCGAAATATTATAATTAAAGGCCCTTTTAAATACCTAAATGACCGATTTCCCTGCCCTCTTATATACCTCAACTTGTGAAATCCCTACCCTTCTATGTACCTGAAGCCTGAAAAAGGTACCCCTTTCGGGCGGAGCCTCCTCGTATAGGCCATTATAGGGAGTTTCCCTCCCCCCCCGGGATGACTACGCAAGGATTTGAAGATTTTGGACACTCGATCTTCCCCGTCTTTTCAATGAAAGTAACTTGCCCTTTTTGCTTCCCTAAATTTTGTGAACAAAGAAAACCTCATTATAAATGAGGACAGAAAAGTTTATAGCAAAAGTCTCTGGAGTAAGACATTATTAAGCACACCGGCTCTGATGGTTAAAAGCCAAGTCTGTTGTTTCCTCAATTTAGAGATTAAACTTACCATAATAGCTGATCCAGATAGAAAATTTGCAATGTTTTTCCATGTGCTCTCTATTTCTTGTTGGATATTTATGAGTTTTGTGTTATTTGGCGCTGGAAAGTGGGCAAATGTAAAAAATTGAGTATTTGAGCAAAATGTCACATATTTGAAAGATAACAACTCACAAGACATATCCATTGCAGTAGTTAGTGATGAAGTGTTATGATTAACACTAACTAGGGATTAAACTGTTCCTAAGCCATAACTGCTGGGAAGTCTATTGAGGTCACCAATTATGTAATTTATTGTGTGATTACAAATACAGTTATAAAGGATTTACACTCAAGGCTCAACTTTCTCTCTCTCGAGTAGTCCCGTACCTCTTCCAGACCTGTATTTTGATTCCTTCTCTCATCCTGTAGCTCCTATTGTTTAAAGCGCTGGGGGCATTGTTTGATTCATTTATCTATTGTTTGCTGAGCCAATCACAAACGCTGTTTGGAAAGCTACAGGCTTTCTTCAACTTTCAGGAAAACTGAATCTTGGGGTCACCTAGCCCCTACTTTTTCAGATTTAGTCTCCAGCAAAACTATTTCAGTGAAAAGCATGGACAATGAGTCGATACTGAAAAAAGCTTGGGTTCCATTGCTGACCCCAGTAGTTGCAACGTTGAGCTCTGACACTGTGAGAGGGTGATATTGTAAAATTTCTCAAAATTTGTATTTAATCAAAATCAGATCAAAACGCTCTCTTGGCTTTCTTGACTAGCTTGCCTTAGAAACACAAATACTACTTCTACCAATATTACATAAGTCCTGTACTGACCATAGCATACCTGATTTAGTGATGGATGCTCTTATCCTTAGAGTAACTCTGTATATTTCCACTATGGCTAAAAGATACGAATTGACACGACTGGATTAGCAATCCTTCAATAATTTCTTTAATTACAGTTGTCTGTTTAGTGACTTGGCATCTGATTGGCAGTGAGGCTGGAGGGAACCTTTTTTTGTGACCTTACTGCTTTTGTTGTGTAAATCACGTTGTTCCCGTGCTAACCAGTTGGCATTTACATGAAAAAGCAGAGGGGTCCGTATCAATCAAAGCAAGGTCACCTCCAGCCTCAAGGTGCATTCAGAGTAGGGTACGCCGAAGATCTACGGCGTGGCCTTTAAAATGTTGCGACTTACCGGCGTGCGATTGAAATTATTGGCGAATAGCGGCGTACACATTAATAGTTGCTGGTGCGTGCGTATAAGCTTTGAATTTACTTACGGTGACTTGGCATGATAACCGTGGCTTCTTTAAAATTTCTCTTTATCCCCCACTATACTGATCTCATATTGAATACTGTAACGATAATCTTATAGGATTGGTTAGAGTCGAAAGTTTTCCATTGAGCATAATGCGAACAAAATTGGGATTATTTGAGCCCAGCGAGTTACAAGAGGGTTCTTTTTCGTGGCAAAGCCGCGATCGTTGGCGCGGAATTTAAAAAGTCTTGTGTTCGGCGTGGGAGTCTTGGATTCTAGGACTTCTTGCTGTCCTATTAGTTGTGCTCTTCCCATACCCTGGCACACTCTGAAGCAGTTTGAAGGTAAGCTTACTAGACATTACAAGTTCACGCATACCTGAAAAATATGTGGCTCCTTCCTTGGATTCTAGGACTTCTTGCTTCACAGATTGCTCGCCCATTTTCTGAATGGCCAACTTAGCTGTTGCTAACGTTAAAAGGCAACTGTTAAGACAACGGCTCCGAGCACTTGCATGTTGATCCATGTCCTGAAGAAACAATAATGGGCGACAAGTTTACATGCTATGGCCATTTTAATAAATCTTTGAAGTAGGGGAGAGATCTAAGAGAGGAGAACGAAAACAGGAGTATGAAGAAATGAAGACAGAGAAGGGGGAAGAGAGTAAGCAGGAGGAAAAAGAAGATTGACTGGGCATGTACTAAAACCCAAAACAACAAAACGAAACGGCCAAAACGAAACAACCGACACAATCGAAACGACCGAAACGAGCACGGCCTTGATCTCTGTCACGTTACTATCGCAGCCTGAACTCGCACCCAAATTCGCGACTGGCCTGTTAAGATGGATGAGCACAAGCAAGACGAGCACGAAGACATCGAGAAAAAGGTGTATATTTTTCACAGTTTGAATGGCATTCTAGCTAAAACAAGAAATCTTGTTTTCCTAAAAAAAGGTTTCCTGGAGTTATCGTGGATTCGTAGGCGGTGGCGAACGGTCTTTTCGAGAAAGACTTTGCAGCATTCTTCGTGCGGACCGAGACTTTCTTTTATCTCTAGAGAAAAACGAGGGCGACTTGGCATGCTTTTATCACTCAGGCGTTCGTGACCCTTCCAGTTCTCAAAGTAATTTCTTAGACGCTTAGCTCTACACGGCTAATCGTGCGATTGTGTTTCCGTGCACCCTGCGCTCGGCGTTATGGGTGGTCTCAACAAACTGACGTCAGTTTTTCATGCGTCTGTCCTGTTATTATCCGCAACGTATTGCAGCAATTACAATATGTTGCAGTTGATTTTCCTTGGTGTTAGAGAGTAGAGAAGGGTCCAATAGTGTGACTGCAATAATTCTGCAATGAAGCATTGTGTGGCTTTGGCCTTCAAGTTATCTGTTATATGAGTGTCTGGAACTATCTGTTACTAGAAAACAAGAACGATTCGAGAAACGGTTTGAGTCCATGTCGACTAAAATTGTGTGATTTTTTCCATATATCAAAAATACCATTGCTCCATATGCTCAAGTTTTTCTATCTATCTATCAAGAGTTTGTCAAGTATTAGTACTCCAATAAACACTGCTTCCAGCTATCGCAAAATGTAACGTAAAGCGATAAAATGACGCGCGCGATGGGCAAGATTGGTCCATCACCTCTTTTGCGAGCATGGTGGCCTATCTTTATTGTATTTTTTGAAGCAATGCTTGGCAGGGAACATTTAAACAGGGCAACAATGACTCTCTCAACTTTCTTGGGACCATGAAAGATTCGTGTTAAATCATAAAAAAGTCCACGTGCCACAAGTTGTCATACTTGTTTACACTTTTCCTTTCTTTTGATTGGTTATTTAACACTTGCTGCGTGACGAATTGACGCCTATTAAAGTCCACTTCTTTAATACGCCGGAGAAATTTGAAAACGCACCAATCACCGGTCATTTTTGATTTCTGTTCGAGGAACTCTCCAGCCTCGTTCTCTCTCTAGAGGGAGGAGCCTGGGAACGAGGTAAGAAACTCTCATGCAAGTGCGACGTCATCGGTTTTGAAAAACTCTGTTTTCAAACTGTTTTCCGTCCACACTAAAATACAAAATCAGCGTTAACAAATGCCTCCGGTTTGAAGAGTGTTTGCGTAGAGCAGAGAGGCAGAACTCGAAATTCAATAGTTTTCTTGCACGCCCTCAAACATGAAAAAAATTACATATTTTTACCACTCGAAAATGAGATTCATATCTTCGTGCGGTGTGGCATAAATTACATAGTCCTTACAGGATATAAGCGTGCGCACAAAGAAAGTTTAGGAAATTAACAGATTAGTCAACGTTTTGATATCTTGTTTGTTCCTTGAGGTACGCATTTAAGACGCGAGGCAACTGTTAATATTTCATCATTATTAACTGAGGTAGAGGTATGTGGACTAAATCTCGTGTTACTACGTTTTCAGTACTGGTGCGTTATGATATGCAAGAATTAGTCCGTACAACAGGAAAGTGACAAGAAGAGAACAGTTTATACCAATATTGTATATTGCCATTTTTGGTTTTCGTTTTATTACTATTAGACTATGTTCGGCGTGTGTTGAACTGATTGCAGCGTAGAATTGCTAGCATGATAAACTTCCCAAACTGATCACAGTAGAGTATTCTCGTGTAAATTGAATTATAGCTATATCAGAGCTTACTGTGTAACCAACATTTTAACACTGTAAACGGAAAAGCAGGAGATCTCAATTTATTCCCCGTACCCGAAAGACACCAGCAACGTAACAGAGAGCTTTAGCAAAGCACGACGACCACGGCACGTGCGTTATAAATCACTGTACATTTCTTAGCCGTCGTTTGCAAAACAACAGGAAGTTTAAGAAAAACCACGACGGCAACGGCAACGTCGCTAAACAAAAGGTTTAATAAGCAGAACAATGGCTGTGCACGTATGTTTTAACTCTTTGTAAATTTCTTTGCCGTCCTCTGCAAAACAACAACGTGAAATTACCAATTCTGCGTTGTCTAAAGAAAGTGACCTGTGACGGCTAATTTTTTGAAATTCTATTTCAGATTTATTGCGGCGTCCCAGATTCAGTTTCGTGATAGCTTTGACAGTGATAAACAAAGTAAATGACTTAAGAATATCCAGTGATTCGTAGGTAAAATAAAAATTAACTTCTTTTTTAATCAACGTTGTCTTCGGCGATGCCGTAGTAGCTTCTTAAACTCGCTAGTACTAACTCCCTATAGAGAAACAACAGCTTAAACTTTCGACTCGCATGCGATCAGGTCGTGCTAGCTCCGTGAAACCACGGTAAAATTTATGAGCCAGCTGGCGTAAAGGAAAAGATTTCTTCGCAGTTTTTTTTCTAGATTTGAGTTGGGAGGTATAACAAAACACTTAATGACTGGTCCCGTGGGATTTAACAGTGAGTTGTTTCCCCTCGACCTCGCTGTTTCCCTTGGGGCCAGTCATTAAGTGCTTATTATTACTCATTCAAAATATTTCCCGTTTCTGATTGGTTAAAACCACACGCATAATTCACCATAACTAGCTGCTGTTGGCCAAATTTGGAAAGAACTTGTTATATTGAACCAATGACGTCAATAATTGAGCCAATACTGTCAAAATGACGTCAGAAGTGCAGCCCGCGGCAGGTTATCGAACCGTTGATCGAGAAAATCTGGCAACGAGGTTGTGTTGTTTTTGTTGAGCAGAAAAACAAAGAGCTAAATAGCGAAACTCCTTTAAGAACGGGGAGATATTTTGAATGAATAATAAAACAATTATTTAATTCCGCTTCCTAGATCTGCAGAATTCTTCATATCCTGATCAGCCTTATTCAATAATTCCTAAATATCAGTCTGTTTGTGTGACTCCGTTCAACAGGTTCATTTCCGAGGAGAAAACAAAAGATAAAAAAAAAAAACATGGGAGGAGTTCTGATTAAAAACTGTACTGCCGTACCACTCAAGATCCAGCTCTGTCAAGCTGGTGTTTTGTACCACGGACTCGTCCAACCTGGAGAGTATTTTGCTAGGGAGACCGGTGCAGTCCATTTCACAATCCGTGCCACGGTTAGCGACAGAGACGACACAAACTGGAGAGACACAGCATTGCCTGTTATTGGAGTTGTCGTGGGTAGCCTTGCAGCCTTGGCCACGGCAGGTGCAGGTCTGGCTGTTGCTGGTGTTGGTGTTGCTGCTGCTGATACTGCTGCCGCTGCCACTGGTGGTACCATTGCTGTGGAGGGTCTTGTAACTGGAGCTGTGGCCATTTCAAGAGCTGGTACTCCGACTGCAGGAGGAGTATTGATGACAAACGAACTCCTCCAAAAGTTGTTCAGCCATGGACTTAACCTGAGTCATGGTTACATTAGCTCGCCTGGATGGTATTTCGGTGGTAAAAACGAATTAAAAATACACGGAGGTCCTCAAATTACCGCAGATTCCAAAGGTTTTAAGAACAGTGGTTCTCCGCTTTACATTGTTGACAAGAACGATGATAGTCGACATTCGTAACTTAAAAAAATATTGCACATGTCACTATTTGCTAGTAAGTGCCATTCAGTTCTTGTGTAGAATTTGGGCACAAATTAAATTAGGAAGACTCAGCTAAGACTAGGCAAACAAACTTTGTGTTAAAGTAGCTGATTTGGCAAGACCATTTTATGGCTTGTTCAGTGGCGGATCTAGGGGGGGAGGGGGGCAGGGGGGCCCGGGACCCTCCCTCCTTATTTGGGTGAAAAAAGAAGAAATGACTGAGGGGAGAAAAGCAAAAATAGAACCGGGCCCCCTCCTTAGCTCGAAGTCTGGATTCGCCACTGTTGTTTAGTATCAAGATAGGTATTCTATATTGTTAATAATAATAATAATAATAATAATAATAATAATAATCGTATCTATAACAAAACTCTCGATCGTGATTAGTTCTCCGCGCGCCTATTTGTTACGTAATCGGCGAGCGATCACGTGGCTGTCCAATTACAGGTATCCAATTTGAACTTTTTGCAATTGGATACCTATAATTGGAAGCCCACGTGATTTCACGTCAATTACGCGTGCTTTAATGGCTTCCTTCGCAATGTTTCCCACAGTTTTCAAAACTTATGAAAGCGCTTCAGACGTTTTCGGTCAAAAGAACTTCTCAAAAGACATTTTTAATTCCAAAATTTGTTATAGATACGATTAATTAGTAATTTGACCTTGTGTCGTACAAATCAGTGAGCAATCGTGCTCGTATTTTCAAATCGGCCTCGCGCTTTGCCCTCGTCCCCGGCGATTTTGAAATAACTCGCGCGGTACTCCCTGAATTGTACTCCACTCGGTCCAATTATTATTACAAATAATAATAATAATAATAATAATAACAACAATAATAATAATAATAATAATAATAATAATAATAATACTTTATTAAAACCACGTGTCACCTAGGAGCTGAAAGCTCGTTTAAACGTGAACGTGAAACTAATTACAAATAATAAACAAATAAGAACCTATGATAACCTTTGTTGCAAAGATTAGCAAGCCAACTGATCAATTTTAGTCAAACATTTGAGCAACTTGAAGCGAAATTTGAGAAGAACAAGTTTTTGTTAAGACACAAGTTCAGTTTGTTCAAAAAGCTTATGTAGGAGTTTCAGTGTCTAGCATTAATTTCAGTCTGTTTTGGTAGATAATAATGCCTAATTAACTATGACTACACTAACCCTAACAGAGGGACATATAATTTATTTCGAAGATGGATGACATAGCCAACGGAAAAACCTCATGGCACTAATTCTGTAAGTAAAACAAATAAGAGCAAATAATAAAGGAAAGTTTGACTGTAAACATGAAAAATGGAAATGCAGTGGGCATCAACCAATCAGCAAGCGTTGAACGATTGGTACAACTATTGATGCATTTACCAGTTATGCTTCTCTTTATAACTTAACAATGTCTAACTATTTAGTGTTTAATTTTCTTTACTTAATATTGTAACTTAAGTTTGTTGATGATTGACCTGCCTCGAATAGCGAATTTGCTATCTGCGGGTCAACAGAAACTTATTTTTTTTGTTGTGAGAAATAGAAATAAATTTGATTTAAATTTAAATTGATTTGACCGATAACTAAGTCACTTCAATGAGTTCCAGACCAACTGTTAACTGCTGCTAGTCTGTCGACTGCACCTAACCTGAATCCCACATCATCCGAGAAAAGAGTGACTACCAACACATCGAACAGACATTCACTTTCATTCCAGTAATATAACCACCAAGTGTTCAAGTGTAAGAGAACTGACATATTGATCGACATCTGCAATGGCGGACTGACATAACCACCAAGTGATAACTGACATATCAACCGAGTGACAACAGACATATCAATAGTCTGCGACAAACTGTCTTACAGTGCGTTTACTGTAACCGGGGCCACGCAGACAATGAAAACCAATCCGATGGCAGAACTGAAACAAAGATTCCAACATTTTTAAATCCAGCCAATCAAATGTTCGGTACAAAACAATGAAATCCCAACTTGTTCTTTGTGATGCTTACGCAACTACGGTGTCGCTTATCAATAAATTGTCATGTTCAAACCGTCAGCACGTTCGCTTGCTTGAATTGTATTGTATCAGGAGCCCATGATTGAATACTGCAATTTCTAAGGGGAAGTTGGTTGGTTTAGAAAATATATGAAAAGAAAAGCTGCGTAAGAATGTCAGTCGTCAGTATAGTATACCGCCAGAGTGTGTGGTGTAGGGCTTGAATATTGTCGCGACTGTTTCAAAGAAACCATTGAAATGGACTCTGAGAAGGGAAGGTTCCAATGGCGCCGTCGTTTGCTTTTGCCGAGTAATTTTACACGCTGCGGCTTTGAAAGTACAACGCAGAAAGAATTTTCGATGAAGACGTTAATTCAATACAGTGATAATCCAGAAACTGGGCTCAAACTCCGAATTGTACAGCTGCTGAGACAGTGAACGCAATCGTTTTTCCGAGAAGTGCGTGGTGAATTTCACGGTAATGACAACCGAAAGCTGAGTATAAATAGAAACACGCACAGAAAACAGGAGCGAAACTGCGAAACAAAAAACCGTAAAGAAGAATTGTTTTGGCCGTACGTTCACAATTGGAAACGGTCAATGTAATGAACTTACCATCGTTAAATGTAAAATCTTAAGTAAAGTGACATAAAATTTTCTAACGATTTGACAACTTACTGCGCAGACATCGTAGTCGAGAGCATCTCAACGAACAAGTTGAGATTTCATTGTTTTGTACCGGGCGTTTGATTGGCCGGATTTGAAAATAAGGCATTTGATTGGCTGGATTTGAAAATGTTTGAATCTATTGTTTCGGTTCTGCCATCTGATTGGTTTTCATTGTCTGGGTGGCCCCGGTTTCAGTGAACGCACTGTAAAGTAGAAGCCTTACTCCAAGGAAGCAGCGAAGTCGAGTGGTCTAGGGCGATGGTGTCGTAATCCGGAGGTCCTGGGTTCAAGGCCTTCACCCTGCCACCAGCGGGATATGTTTCTCGTTAGTCCCGAGTTTAAATCCTTAGGCACGCTTTGTAAATAGCCAACTGCTCTGCCTCCTGCCAGTCGGGATTTTGAACTTTGTTACTTTTATTTGAAATATTCGTCTCATTTTCTGACAGTGAACTGAGTTCAGATGTGTATGAAAATGACCAGAATGAAAGCGAAGATCATGACAGTGACAGTGAAGGTCAGGAAAATTGGGATGAAATTCCAGCAGAAGAACTTGCCATAGACGTTCCCACTGCAACTCTTTTACCAGAGCCCAGTAGAAGAAAAAGCAGACTGCAGAAAGTCAATGCCTTAGTGATGTGGTTGTCTTATTTCCTTCTTTTTTGGCAGACATCCTGCAAACTTAGTGAAAATGGTCTGGTTTGGCTGCTTCAGTTTCTGTTTCAGTTTATGAAGGTACTTGGTGTTACACTTTCAAATGAGTTTTTGTCTGAAGTGATCGCCATAATGCCTTCTTCTTTGTACCTTCTTCGTCGTTTTGTTAACTTGGATCGTGACTACTTCACAAAGTTTGTAGTTTGTCCAAAGTGCACAAAACTCTACAGTTATGATTTGTGCCTTGAAGCAACCGAGAACAACAGAACTGTGGCCAAAAGATGCTCTAACACGTTCATGTCAAGGAGGCAGAAAAAAACCTGCAATGCACAATTGGTTAGAAAAATTAAACTTCAAGATGGCAAGGAACAGTTTTATCCGATAAACTACTATTGCTATAATAGCATAATTGAGGAACTTGAACGGATTCTCCAGCAAAAAGGGATTCCTGAGAAATGCGAAGAATGGAGGAATCAGTCACAGACTGAGGGTGTTCTTTCGGATGTATACAATGGCCAAATATGGAAAGATTTCATGAATTACAAGGGAAATCCTTTTCTTAGTGCAGCAAGAAATTATGGACTTATGCTTAACTTTGATTTTTTTCAACCAATAAAACATCGGAAGGACTATTCAGTTGGCGTGCTCTATTTGGTGCTTCTGAACTTACCAAGACATCTACGATTCAAGTGGGAAAATGTGATTGTTATAGGAATTGTTCCATCATTAAGTGGGGAACCAAAGACACTTAATGAGTTCCTTCAACCTGCAGTTGACGAGTTGCAAGCTCTTTGGAAAGGTGTGCGACTTAAAACAAGCCTCAGTTCAATAAAGTTAACATTCCGTGCAGCGTTGTTGTGCATATCAGCTGATATTCCAGCAGCACGTAAACTATGTGGTTTTAAAGGACATGGGGCACACCGGGGCTGCTCCAAGTGCCTGAAAGAGTTCCCAGGTGGATTTGGAGAAAAAAAAGATTACTCAGGGTTTGATTGGGAAAACTGGCAGCCTCGCACCGATAAACAACATAGGGCAAATGCAAAAAGAATAGAGAAGTGCACAACTGTGACTGGAAGGAACAAATTAAGTCAGGAATTTGGCATCAATTTCTGGAGTAGTTTGTTGGACCTCGAGTATGTTGACATTATTAGGTTTTGTACTGTAGACCCAATGCATAACTTGTTCCTAGGAACGGCAAAATATGTATTCAAGCTTTGGGACAAGCAGGGTATCATTGGTAAGAAACAGATGAAGGAACTTGAGAAACATATAGAGGAAATGGATGTTCCTACTGACGTTGGCCGTTTACCAAAGAAAATCTCCTCGAACTATGGGTCTTACACTGCAGAGCAATGGAAAAACTGGACTTTGATTTACTCAATGTTTGCCCTTAAAGATGTTATTGGAGATAACCACCTTCGATGTTGGCAGACGTTTGTTTTGGCTTGTAAATATTTATGTCAATGTACTGTGAGTACTATTGATCTGCAAAGGGCTGACATGCTTCTTGTGAAATATGCATCTCCACTGTCATTTAAAGGAGATAATTATGGATCATGGTCCAGTGCATGGTTTTTGGTGCTTCAGTTTTGAGAGGTACAATGGCATTATGGGAAGTGTTCACACAAACAAAAGGTCTTTAGAACTTCAGCTAATGAGAAAGTTGATACTCTCTCGCTTCCTTCATAGTTTTCAGTTGCCATTACAGTACAAAGCTGAATTTGAGGGCTTGATACACAGCCCCAGTTCATCAAATGAACTTTGCAGTGATTCACCCTTACTGACTGCAACCAGATTACATGACATGTCAACTACCATCCCCATAAACAGTGTGAACTGGGCAGATTTTACTGGTCTTAAGCTGCCACTTAACAACAAGATTCAGAGCCTGGAAACTGAGGACCAGGATGCATTATTTGCTGTCTATATGATTCTGTATCCAGATCTGCCAATCACCAGAACAGCAATGGCAGAAACCATCAAGAAGTATGCTTCAGTGATCATTGGTAATCACCGTTTCAGTTCCAAGTTAGAGTGCCGCTCTTTGCGTTCAGCCACAATTTACGCATCCTGGGCAACTGCTAATGAAGGGACTGTAAATCTTGATACAATAGAACTTTTTGCTGGTTATGTTCTTTATTTCTTTTCCCATTCAATTAAATTGAACGGGAAGTTTGTGAATCACCTCTTTGCATCTGTCTTATGGCATAAACCTGATCAAGATCCGGATCGGTTTGGAAATCCTACCAAAACCTGGAAACTCAATGACTTTTTGGTTCATGGACCATCACGTTTCATGCCTGTACAGAGAATTTATTGCAGATTTGCCTCTGCACAGACTCTTATAGATGGGGAAAAGAAAATAGTCACTGTTCCTCTGGATAGCAATTCTAGATCATGAAACAGTAATATTTTATTACTCGGTGTACTGACTTGTTAGTATACTCAAGCGTGGTTTCGTGATCTGTATATTAGTAATAAGTAAACACATAATTTCATGGTATAAATAAGCACTTGTAAATAGATCGCTATTGCCCTAAAGGACTTCAAAAAGTCTGAAAATTTTAGTAGTGCTTATTTATACCAAATTACATTCGAATGTATGTGATAACCTCTGCTTAGAAAGCATCAGTGTCACACCAACAGATGCCCAATTGGGGCAATCTTCCGGTCTATCAAGCGAAGATAGAGCACCCTCCTTCCTAACAGGTTTCAGTGCCTGCCCCTGTAAGCATTTGGATTGGGTTTTTTTTGGGAATCCTGTCCAGTTTTCTTTTTCTCTTCTTCAGATCCTCACTTTCCTAAGGGATTGTCTCTACAGTATAAACAAGCATTTGCATGGGCATCCATTTGCCTGTATTGTGATTACTTTGCCATGAAGTTTTTAGTTTCATTAAAAAAAATAATAATAATTAGTCTGTTTGAAGTAATCTCTCTGTTGCATCCTTGGGTGACCTGTTTACCTGGATGCAATAGAAAAACTGGTGCATTCATTTGCCTGTTTTGTGATTACTTTGCCATTAAGTTTTAAGTTTCATTTAAAAAATAATAATAATTAGTCTGTTTGAAGTAATCTCTCTGTTGCATCCTTGGGTGACCTGTTTACCTGGATGCAATAGAAAAACTGGGGCATTCATTTGCCTGTTTTGTGATTACTTTGCCATTAAGTTTTTAGTTTCATTTTTAAAAAAATAATAATTAGTCTGTTTGAAGTAATCTCTCTGTTGCATCCTTGGGTTACCTGTTTACCTGGATGCAAAAGAAAATCTGGGGCATTCATTTGCCTGTATTGTGATTACTTTGCCATTAAGTTTTCAGTTTCATTAAAAGTATGTAGATATTGAATTAGTCTTTTTGAAGGAAATCTCTCTGTTGCATCCTTGGGTGACCTGTTTACGTGGATGCAATAGAAAAACTGGGGCATTCGTTTGCCTGTGTGTGTGTAATTAGTCTGTTTGAAGTAATCTCTCTGTTGCATCCTTGGGTGACCTGTTTACCTGGATGCAATAGAAAAACTGGGGCATTCATTTGCCTGTTTTGTGATTACTTTGCCATTAAGTTTTTAGTTTCATTTTTAAAAAAATAATAATTAGTCTGTTTGAAGTAATCTCTCTGTTGCATCCTTGGGTGACCTGTTTACCTGGATGCAATAGAAAAACTGGGGCATTCATTTGCCTGTTTTGTGCTTACTTTGCCATAAGTTTTAAGTTTCATTTCAAAAGAAATAATAATTAGTCTGTTTGAAGTAATCTCTCTGTTGCATCCTTGGGTGACCTGTTTACCTGGATGTAATAGAAAAACTGGGGCATTCATTTGCCTGTTTTGTGATTACTTTGCCATTAAGTTTTAAGTTTCATTTAAAAAATAATAATAATTAGTCTGTTTGAAGTAATCTCTCTGTTGCATCCTTGGGTGACCTGTTTACCTGGATGCAATAGAAAAACTGGGGCATTCATTTGCCTGTTTTGTGCTTACTTTGCCATAAGTTTTAAGTTTCATTTCAAAAGAAATAATAATTAGTCTGTTTGAAGTAATCTCTCTGTTGCATCCTTGGGTGACCTGTTTACCTGGATGTAATAGAAAAACTGGGGCATTCATTTGCCTGTTTTGTGCTTACTTTGCCATAAGTTTTAAGTTTCATTTCAAAAGAAATAATAATTAGTCTGTTTGAAGTAATCTCTCTGTTGCATCCTTGGGTGACCTGTTTACCTGGATGCAATAGAAAAACTGGGGCATTCATTTGCCTGTTTTGTGCTTACTTTGCCATAAGTTTTAAGTTTCATTTCAAAAGAAATAATAATTAGTCTGTTTGAAGTAATCTCTCTGCTGCATCCTTGGGTGACCTGTTTACCTGGATGTAATAGAAAAACTGGGGCATTCATTTGCCTGTTTTGTGATTACTTTGCCATTAAGTTTAAAGTTTTATTTAAAAAAAATTAATAATTAGTCTGTTTGAAGTAATCTCTCTGTTGCATCCTTGGGTGACCTGTTTACCTGGATGTAATAGAAAATCTGGGGCATTCATTTGCCTGTTTTGTGATTACTTTGCCATTAAGTTTTAAGTTTCATTTAAGAAATAATAATAATTAGTCTGTTTGAAGTAATCTCTCTGTTGCATCCTTGGGTGACCTGTTTACCTGGATGCAATAGAAAAACTGGGTCATTCATTTGCCTGTTTTGTGATTACTTTGCCATTAAGTTTAAAGTTTTATTTAAAAAATAATAATAATTAGTCTGTTTGAAGTAATCTCTCTGTTGCATCCTTGGGTTACCTGTTTACCTGGATGCAAAAGAAAATCTGGGGCATTCATTTGTTGGCAAAGATGATACTACGAATGCAATGAATTATTTTGCTTTGTACAGATCTTTCTTAAATTAATTTTATAGGTGTTATGAAGCTGAAGGAAGAATTTTCAGTTCACGCTTTCAGGCTTTTACTTGTCGTAAATAAGCGCTTGTTTCAAAAAGAGTGAGACTGTGAATTAAACGCACTTTGATGTTTCTCATGTGCGTGCACATGCTTTAACAATTCTCACAAATTTATCTCATTGAAACGTTTATTTCCCCTTATTCAATAAAATTTCAGTTTTGAGGTCTTCTAAAATTGTTTTCCAAGCATTTTTTTCACTTAAACAACTACAGTTCAACACTCTCAAATGTAGCCCTTAGGCCTGTAACAATAAAACAAAATAGGAGTAGAACAGTCCATAACGTAAGGTTCATTTTCAGACTATGAATACAGAAGAAAAGTAAGTAATACTTTGCTCCCGGTACAATAGTATATTGACTTTATAGTATTCGTACTATTCGTAAACACTCTTAAAAGCGTCTTAAACCACAATTCTCAAGGGGATTTAAGAAGCTTTAAGTATTGAATTAAAGACCTCGTTTATCTTTAAGTAGTATTTAATGAGTTCCTAAACACAAGTATATGTATATTGCAATAACCTTTTATTTGGCGAGTTCTTTAAGGAAATTTAAGGGTTGGATCTTAAATTTAGTAATACATTTACGAAGTCTTAAATATGGAAGTAAAGTTCATTATTGGTTGTGTTTGGTTTAAGGTGCCTTTACTTTCAAACTTAAATCTACAGGGTCCCTTCACCGTGGTAAATTTCAACTAAAGCATCTTAAATGCCCTTAAACGTCTCATAAATAACCTCACCGACTTTAAGAGATGTAAAACACTTTACTTTCCAATTTAAAGATTTCTAAAATCTTTAAGAGATCTTTAATATTTCCCTAAAGACAAGTAAATCAATGATTTCGCCCTGTGTGGTGATAACCTGGAGAGCGCATCTGCGATCTCGATGCTCTTACCTGGTTGGTAGCGGATGACAAGGTCATATGGCCGCAGTCTCAATAGCATCCTTTGAAGACGCGGGGGTGCAGCTGTCAAGTGTTTTAGGTGAATACTCTCGAGGGGCTTGTGGTCAGTGTTGACTGTGAAACTGTGGCCAAACAGGCAAGTGTGAAACTTCTCACACCCGTACACCACAGCAAGCAGTTCTCGTTCAATGTTTGCATATCTTGTTTCCACATCAGTGAGCCTGCTTTGCTCGCGAAAGCAACAGGCTTGTTATCCTGTAAGAGTACGGCGCCCAGGCCTTTCAGCGAAGCGTCAACTTGTAAGGTGATCTCCTTCTTTGGATCAACGTAGGTTAGAGTGACTTCACTACTGATGGAGTCCTTGATCTTGTTGTAGGCTTTTTGGTGTGCTAGGCTTCAGGCAAATTGGTGGCTGTCCTTTAGGAGCTCTCGAAGTGGGGCTGTTAGTGTGCTTAAATTTGGGATAAAAGGACCCATGTAGTTTGCCAGACCTAAGAAGGTCTGTAGTTCTTGGCGGCTGGTTGGAGCTGACATTTGTTTCAGTGATGAGCTTTTTTTTTGGGTCTGGCTGGATCCCATCTTGGCTACAGACAACGCCATAAAATCTGATTTTCTCCTGCTTTACAAAGCATTTGTCAAGGTTCAGTTTCAGGCCTGTATCTTGGCATCGTCTTAGCATACCATGCATGTTTCGGTCATGCTCTTCACCAGTTTTTCCAAAAACTACGATGTCGTCCGCAATTCCTGCCACGTCTTCGCACCCCTCAAATGTTTGGTCAATTTTGGTCTGAAAGATGTCTTGTGACATTTTCATCCCAAAGGGCATGCGGTTGAATCTGTATCTACCGAAAGGGGAGTTGAATGTGGTGAGGTAACTCGACTCCTTGTCAAGAACAACGTTCCAGTACCCGCACTTAGCATCAGCAACGGAGAAAACTGTAGCTCAGGTCAATTTGGGTAGGATCTCTTCTAAAGTGGGGGTAACATGGTGTTCTCTCTGGATGGCTGCGTTGAGATCTTTGGGGTCTAAGCGGAGTCTCAACCTCCCATTTTGTTTCCGTCGGTAGACAAGACTGTTAACCCAGGGTGTGGGTTCATGATCACCTTCTTCAAGTTTTGTGATGATGCCGTTCTTGACCATATCATCCAATTCACTTTTGATGTCGTCTTTGAGGCTGACTAGCACGCGTCGTGGAGGATGAATCACTGGTGGAACATTGTGGTCGACTGTAATATGGTACTCCCCTTGAAACTTCCTGATGCCATTGAAACACTCAGGGTATTGTTGAATCAAATCTTGCTTGTCTTTTATCGAGGGGGTTTCTTTGGCTTGTTCCAGAGTCTTGTCCTTTAGGCATCCATGACTGATGGTGTGGGGATGTTGTGCCTGTATAGCACAATTAAACTGTAGCAGATTCAAGTCAGTGAAGGTTGGGAGGCCAATGATTGCAGGACCTGAGATGCCAGTGACGTAAAAGGGTGCCAGTGTGCTCTCTTTCCCGTAAGTGCAGGGTATGGTGACTATGCCATGGTGTTTAATTTGCGAGCCTCCATAGGCAGTGAGCACAACATTCGAGGACAGCAGTGCATTGGGTTTGAGTTTACCATTGTTGTCTCTTTGATGTGGGAACATCTCACGGTAAAATCTCATGGGTAGTATGTTGTCCTGGACCCCAGTGTCAAGTTTTGCTCTTAGGGTGTTCTTCCTGTTATTGCCCCGCGCCAGGTTTACCGGAATGGATACAAATACTTCATCTCGACTAGACTCAGCTGACCCGTGTGTTAAATTTGCTATGGTGACTGATTCGAAAACAATGGATTCGAAGGATATTTCTGCAGTGGAATCTCTTAAATCTTCTATGGCGCGAATCCGTTGTCTGCGGGCCTTGGATTGACAGACTTCTGCAAAGTGGTTTAATTTCTTACTGTAGAGGCATGTCTTGCCATGTGCTGGGCATTTGGCTGATGCGTTGTGGGCGCGACC
>NC_090895.1:19304510-19329510 GCF_036669925.1 Montipora capricornis | reverse complement strand
ATTTACACTCAAGGCTCATCTTTCTCTCTCTCTCGAGTAATCCTGTACCTCTTCAAGACCTGTATTTTGATTCGTTCTCTCATCCTGTAGCTCCTATTGTTTCAAGCGCTGGGGCATTGTTTAATTCATTTATCTATTGTTTGCAGAGCCAATCACAAACTCTGTTTGGAAAGCTACGGGCTTTCTCCAACTTTCAGGAAAACTGAATCTTGGGGTCACCTAGCCCCTACCTTTTCAGATTTAGTCTCCAGCAAAACTATTCCAGTGCACAGCATTGACAATGAGCCGCTACTGAAAAAACCTTGGACTCCATCGCTGACCCCAGTAGTTGCAACGTTGAACTCTGAACCAGACAGGATGATAATTTAAAAATTTCTCAAACTTCATATTTGATCAAAATCAGATCAAAATGCTCTCTCGGCTTTCTTGGCTAGCTTGCCTCAGAAAGACAAATACTACCTCTACCAATATTACTCAAGTCCTGTACTGACCATAGCATACCTGATTTAGTGATGGATGCTCTTATCCTTAGAGTAACTCTGTATATTTCCACTATGGCTAAAAGATACGAATTGACACGACTGGATTAGCAATCCTTCAATAATTTCTTCAATTACAGTTGTCTGCTTAGTGACTTGGCATCTGATTGGCAGTGAGGCTGGAGGGAACCTTGTTTTGTGACCTTACTGCTTTTGTTGTGTAAATCAAGTTGTTCCCGTGCTAACTAGTTGGCATTTACATGAAAAAGCAGAGAGGTCTGTATCAATCAAAGCAAGATCACCTCCAGCCTCAAGGTGCATTCAAAGTAGGGTACGCCGAAGATCTACGGCGTGGCCTTTAAAATGTTGCGACTTACCGGCGTGCGATTGGCGAATAGCGGCGTACACATTAATAGTTGCTGGTGCGTGCGTATAAGCTTTGAACTACGTACGGCGACTTGGCACGATAAACCGTGGCTTCTTTAAAATATCTCTTTATCCCCCACTATATCTCATATTGAATACTGTAACGATAATCTTATATCATCGGTTTTAGTCGAAAGATTTCCATTGAGCATAATGCGAACAAAATTGGGATTATTTGAGCCCAGCGAGTTACAAGAGGGTTCTTTTTCGTGGCAAAGCCGCGATCGTTGGCGGGGAATTTAAAAAGCCTTGTGTTCGGCGTGGAAGTCTTGGATTCTAGGACTTCTTGCTTTCCTGTTAGTAGTGTTCTTCTCATCCCCTGGCACACTCTGAAGCAGTTTGAAGGTAAGCTTACTAGACATTACAAGTGCACGCATACCTGAAAAATATGTAGCTCCTTCCTTGGATTCTAGGACTTCTTGCTTCACAGATTGCTCGCCCATTTTCTGAATGGCCAACGTAGCTGTTGCTAACGTTAAAAGGCAACTGTTAAGACAACGGCTCCAAGCACTTGCATGTTGATCCATGTCCTGAAGAAACAATTAATGGGCAATAAGTTTACATGCTATGGCCATTTTAATAAATCTTTAAAGTAGGGAAGAGATCTAAGAGAGGAGAACGAAAACAGGAGCAGAAAGAAATGAAGACAGAGAAGGAGGAAGAGAGTAAGCAGGAGGAAAAAGAAGATTGACTGGGCATGTACTAAAACCCGAAACAACGAAACGAAACGGCCGAAACGAAACCGTGAACCGACACAATCGAAACGACCGAAACGAGCACGGCCTTGATCTCTGTCACGTTACTATCGCAGCCTGAACTCGCACCCAAATTCGCGACTGTCCTGTTAAGATGGATGAGCACAAGCTAGACGAGCACGAAGACATCGAGAAAAAGGTGTATATTTTTCACAGTTTCAATGGCATTCTAGCTAAAACAAGAAATCTTGTTTTCCTAAAAAAAGGTTTCCTGGAGTTATTTTGGATTCGTAGGCGGTGGTGAACGGTCTTTTCGAGGAAGACTTTGCAGCATTCTTCGTGCGAACCGAGACTTTCTTTTATCTCTAGAGAAAAACGAGGGCGACTTGACATGCTTTTATCACTCAGGCGTTTGTGACTCTTCCAGTTCTCAAAGGAATTTTTTAGGCGCTTAGCTCTACACGGCTAATCGTGCGATTGTGTTTCCGTGCACCCTGGGCTCGGTGTTCTGGGTGGTCTCAACAAACTGACGTCAGTTTTTCATGCGTCTGTCCTGTTATTATCCGCAAGGTATTGCAACAATTACAATATGTTGCAGTTGATTTTCCTTGGTGTTAGAGAGTAGAGTAGGGTCCAATAGTGTAACTGCGATAATCCTGCAATGAAGCATTGTGTGGCTTTGGCCTTCAAGTTATCTGTTATATGAGTGTCTGGAGCTATCTGTTACTAGAAAACAAGAACGATTCGAGAAACGGTTTGAGTCCATGTCGACTAGAATTGTGATTTTTTTCCGTATATCAAAAATACCATTGCTCCATATGCTCAAGTTTTTCTATCTATCTATCAAGAGTTTGTCAAACATTAGTACTCCAATAAATACTGCTTCCAGCTATCGCAAAATGTAATGTAAAGCGATAAAATGACGCGCGCGATGGGCAAGATTGGTCCATCATCTTACTTTTGCGACCATGGTGACCTATCTTTATTGTATTTTTTAAAGCAATGCTTGGCAGGGAACATTTATACAGGGCAACAATGACTCTCTCAACTTTCTTGGGACCATGAAAGATTCGTGTTAAATCATAAAAAAGTCCACGTGCCACAAGGTTGTCATACTTGTTTACACTTTTCCTTTCTTTTGATTGGTTATTTAACACTTGCCGCGTGACGAGTTGACGCCTCAGTTAAAGTCCACTTCTTTAATACGCCGGAGAAATTTGAAAACGCACCAATCACCGGTCATTTTGGATTTCTGTTCGAGGAACTCTCCAGCCTCGTTCTCTCTCTAGAGGCCGGAGGAGCCTGGGAACGAGGTTAGAAACTCTCATGCAAGTGCGACGTCATCGTTTTTGAAAAACTCTGTTTTCAAACTGTTTTCCGTCCACACTAAAATACAACTAGTAATAGTTCTCACTAACTCTGTCCCCGCTTCTATTTTATCCCTTAAGGGTATAAAATTCTTATAAAATTCCACTGCGTATAACGAAACTATTATTGTATGAACTGAAAATTTATATTTTTTTGTTAACTATATCGCTCATGCTTTTCAAGTAACTTGAGCATCTTATCATAAATATGATCCAAAGATTCAACTAAGTTTATAACTAAACCAACACATCCTGTTAAACTCATTCTATCACATGATATTCTTTACATAATACTCTCGCGAAGTGCATTCTGGAAAAAATTATCAAACCACTCTGTTGTTCTACATAGGCGTACGGGCACCTTTGGACCTGGAGGGCGGTGACCTTATTGCCCGAAAAAATAACACAATGCCCGAAAGCGTATGTTGTACAAAAGCACTCAAACCGCAGTAAAAACAAAAATCTTCACATTTCTGACGTCTAATGAACGTATTTTCATTCCAAAATTACAGTTGAATCCCGATTTTGGAACCTCCAGAGGAAACGAAAATTGGTTCGAAAAATCGCATCTTTCGAGAAATCTGGGGTAACTAAAATTACAGTGTTTGACTGAGGAGAGGGAAACGACTTACGTTTCGAGTTATCGGGTGGTTCGAAAAAAATGAGGGTTCGAGAGATCGGGATTCAAACTGTAGTTATTTTGAAACCTCGGATACTCTATAGATTGCCTAGTAAAATCCAAAACTAATAAAAGAAACAGTAAATTATTTCTCGTACGTCGAGTTCAAGAAAATTTTAAAAGTAGCTCTTTGTGGAGCCATTGGTCAGAGCCACCACAAAAAAGTCTAGGTCTTCGTTTGTTTTGATTCTGTCATTTGTTTGGTCATGGAAGTAATATCCATCTCGTGGATTTCTACGTTGCACGTGCAAACAATATATATGGCTTTTCCAAAACAAATTACTTGGTCTTGACAAGGCAAACGTCAGAGAAAGTAGCCTTCAAGTCTGGCTTCGACAACCTTTTAGAATATTTTTCTTTTAGGGTATTTTCTCCCGAGTACTTTTGCCCGAATCATCAGCGTTTTGCCCGAAAAATTTCAAAAGTTTCTGTAACTGGGGGGGCTGCAGCCCCCCTCGCTCCCCCGACTCGTGCGCCTATGTTGTTTTAGTTTGATACTGAAAACAACCGTTTGTCTTGATATACGAGGACTCCACAAGCAAACGTATCTCGAAAGCAGAACAGAAGTCGAGATTTTTTTCAGAGATGTAGACAGAAGTATCGCGTTACAGTCGCCATATATGCAAATTAGAGTCAAGCTTTTTGTCCTCAACGATAACGCCGCAAAACATTTACGTTTGGATCCCTACCAGTCAACCCCTGAACGAAAACGCCGCAAAACATTTACATTTGGATCCCTGCCAGTCAACCCAGCCGTCACATGGGCTCTATGCCACGTAAGATTACTCAGTAAAAATAAGCGATCCAAATAAACGTGATCTTTATACACATCTTTACACGTGTGGTGTTTGGGTCGAGTCTGTCGACCCCGTTGCTGATTTGTGTCCGAGAAATAAACTTCTGTACCAAACAGTTCAACCGGGGACGGCTGAATAACCGGGGAATGCAAGAGATGAAGATCACTGTGACGACAGAAACTCGCCCTAAAATTTATTTTGGCAAATATCTTTCTCTCCTCCTCGTGCAGCAAATAGTATCCTCCTCGATCTCCTTCTCGTGTTCGTGGTTGCAAGAATTACCCATGTAGCATTGCCTTGCGAGCTCAGCTGATTGAAAAATTAACCGGGACCACCGTGCGCGCCTAGTTTCATCAAATCGGGATTGATTCGCATACTACACCAATATTTCACACATTCTTATACGTATACGCGGGGGAGACTATAATGCCTCCTCGGGTTTTGGCCTCTGGGCCAAAACCCTACGGGGGCAAAAACAGCGTTTACAAATGCCTCCGGTTGGAAGAGTGTTTGCGTAGAGCAGAGAGGCATAATTCGAAATTCAATAGTTTTCTTGCACGCCCTCAAACATGAAAAAATTACACATTTACACTTGCGAGAATTGTATACTCTGGCAAATTAATCAAAGCGCCAAACCTTGTAAAATATATGAGAGAACCTGATAACGAATCACACAGATAAAAGTTTAATCCGACTGACTTGATACAAAAGACGAACACATTACAAATATTATTTCTCACAGTAAAATTCATACAGCTACATCCGAAACCGAGTGGTGTATTTCGCAGGTAAGTCATGGGTTATTCTGTGACAGAGCGGGTTTCAGTTGTGTTTCTAACGTAATCAGATAATAACTGGGTTTGGTTTCGCTACGGTTTGAGATTGGCTGAGTAGTCTAATTGGTAAGTAATTGTATTGGGGTTGGTTTAAAAACACTCAATTGAGAACTGCTTGATCTTGTCACATTTAACATGGTAGAACCAGTTGGAAAATGGTTAAACTTTGAATTGTCAACCAAACTTTAAGCCTGGAAAATGTTTCAGGAAAACGGAAAAGAGTAATTCGAAAAATTATTGGCTGAAAATTTTTTAGTAGCATTTGATCATTTGATCATTTGATGATCACCTCGGTTGTTTCTCCCAGAATTAAAGAAGAACATATGGGCTGAAGTAATATATCAAACACGAGAGACAGTGTCTCATCGGGATGTCCAAACACAGAGAAATGAGTTGGAAATATGACTCGTAGAGAAGCATTTTTAACGAAATTCGAGGTGTTTGGATAGCTGATGAAACACTGTCTCGAGTGTTTGATATTTCTTCTCAATCGAAACAAAAACTAAGGAGTAAACGGAAAGGTAAAAGCGTCAAAACCTGCGCTAAGACCAGGTATCCAAACCTCCTTCGCGGTTGTGATTTTCTGCCCTTTTTAACTTGATGAATTATTTATGAAGGCCACATCTAAAACTCGTCTTCACCTTTTTCATCAGTCGTGCAATTTTCTTTCTAGTTAATATCGATTTTTGCGTTGTTTGCAGACACTACTGATCCACTTCTTCCTGTCCGTTTTATTGATCGCCTGTTGTGGAACCATGACACCACTCGCTATCGACTATGGAAAGGCGTACAAAAATGTATACCGGATATACAAACCCAATGTGTTAGCCCTTCTGATTGGGCTGGTAGGTCGAATTCAGTCATTACACGGGTCTGTTGTAAGTCGTATGTTTGCCTCTTCAGTATTAGTCAAGAAGCCTTGGAACGCTCTCTCCTATATCAAAATATAAAAATCAGATTTATTTATTTGACGTTAAGAGTCTTATTTACTTATTTTTGCCTATTTATTTATATATTGAAGGTAAATTATTTATTGAACGTAGTTAGTCGACTACGTATTCTTCCCAGTTTTCAGCAGGAAATTCCTCAAAGACAGTTCGCCTTAGCTGGGTTGCTCTAGTACACTTTGTGGAGAAAAATGCATGGTAATTAATCAAAGCCTCCGTCTCAATTCCCTTACATTGCACTATCGGTCGGAGCAATAACTCTTTTCTCACAGTGACTCTCTCCACCCAGGTGTATAAATGGATACCGGCGAATTTAATGCTGGGGGTAACCCTGCGATGGACTAGCATCCCATCCAGGGGGGAGTAGAAAAATTCCTGGTCGCTTCATGTTACAGAGACCGGATAAGCTCCGGCCTGGTGGGCCACAATTGGCTCGTATGCAGACTTTAACTAACCTTTGATACAGAAAAATACTTATTTGATGATAGTTATTCAGAATTAAAGAATTTTTGTTCGTTCTTGCTGTTTTAATAGGGGTTCGGTTACATTTCCTGGATAATTTTCATTGTGGACATCTACCTTCTTTATAATTTGTACAAGAAGCGAAGGCTAGAGGAGGTTGGCCACCCGCAACAAGCAGGCCAACCAGGTGTCGTCCAACAACCCGCTGTGGTTATTGTCCCACAAGGCACCAAAGTTTACCGACCGGCTACACTTCCGGGACAGCAGCCAGTTCAATATCCGGGACAACAGCCTGTCCTGATGGGAAAGCTTCCGCCGACTTAAAGTTAACAGCCATTACAAGGAGAAAACCAGAAATAAAATATAACATTACATAATGAGAAATAGCACACAAACTGCAGTTACAAACGTGACAATAAAACGCATGTTGGAAAACAAAATTATTTAACTTTAACTTGACGTTTCGTATGTTTCTACATACATCTTCAGAAGTGACCGTTAGTAATAGAAGTAGCAACTAAGTTTAAATTTTAGATAAGTAACTAAGTAAAAAAAATAATGACAAAAGCTGAGCACAAAAAATATTTGCGTACCCTAAACGATAACGTAAGCAGCGAAAAGCTTTACCTCTATTAGTTTGCATCTTTTGTATGCAAATATTGTTTGTGCTCAGCTTTTGTCATTGTTATTGTTACTTAGTTACTTATCTAAAATTTAAACTTAGTTGCTACTTGTATTACTAACGGTCACTTCTGAAGATGTATGTAGAATCATACGAAATATCAAGTTAAAGTTAAATAATTTTGTTTTCCAACATGCGTTTTATTGTCATGTTTGTAACTGCAGTTTGTGTGCTATTTCTCATTAAGCTACGATGGCCAAAGAAAAAGAATTTTTGTAACATTACATGCTGCTGAAATCTGCCATCTAGTTCTAGTTTACTTCTAAAAACAGCTCAGCATCATTCAATGTATTGAAACAATGTCATAATAGAGATATTTATTTTCAGCTCGCTTTTAACATTTTTACAGTCCGCAGCATACTGATCAACAACAGCTAGTCACTGTAAAGTACTATGGTAATCTTACAATGGCAAATATTGTCATTATATATTGTCATTATGTATATGCCATGCAGTGCAAATGTCGGAACATTTGACGTTTGTAAACAGAATAGCTCAGCTGCTTTGTAAATCGGAACAATATGTGGGGAGAAGTTTTGGCAAAAATAATACATTGCATCAGTTTGGCTAGTCATATAAAGTTCTTTTGTCTTAAGATCCGCAAGTGCTGAGTACATATAGTTTTACTTTAAATAAAGAGAAAGCAGGCCACAAACACTGATTACGATCCGAAGGAACTTGTAGGAAGAAACTTGAGATGCGGTTTTAAGGGGGCAAGGAGACGTTCGTGACAACGCACAGTTTAATTTTAAAACGAACATAGCATAACAGTTAGTGTGGGCATCACGAAAAGATACCTCTATCAGTAATAAAACTGGTGCTTAATGTCTCACTGGAGTACATTGTTTCACACACCTAAAAGCGTCTTGCTCCGTACTTTCTGCCTGATTACGAAAGAAATTATGAAAGTAAACTGAGGGCTCTCTACAAAAAAGTCTTAAAAGGCTATCGTCCGTTCATTAAAGTTTAGTTTCATAGTATCTTATTTCTTTGGAGAACTTCACTCAGGTACACTGATTTTAAGCAGAAATTGCACGGCGTAAAGAGCCGAATTCGACAAGTAAATTCGCCCCGACACCGGCAAAAATAGCATTGACGGTCAGCATAGTATGTCCTTGTTATCCGTCAATTCCTAGTCTGCGTAGCAGGTGCATAAAGGGGTTGAGGAAATCGGGAAAAAATAAAGAGAGGGAGAGGGAGGGTCTTTCTCCTCCGCCCTCTCTTTCTTTTTCCCGATTTCCCTAACCCTCCCGCTGCACTAGTCAACTCCTCACGTTTAAGGTCGGCACACACGAGGGCCGGGACTAGTCCCTGTGACTAGTCCCTGTGACTAGTCCCTGTGACTAGTCCCTGTGACTAGTCCCTGTGACTAGTCCCTGTGACTAGTCCCTGTGACTAGTCCCTGTCACTAGTCCCTGTGACTAGTCCCTGTCACTAGTCCCTGTCACTAGTCCCTGTCACTAGTCCCTGTCACTAGTCCCTGCCATTAGTCCTCTGAAGAGTTTACACGAAGGGACTGGTCGCAGGGACTTGCCCCACGAACAGTTCACACGACGCGTTCTGAGGGACAAGTCGCAAGGACTTCTCCCAAAAACTTAAAGTGGTTTGAATTCGTGGGTAGTATTTTCAGGGACCAAAGTTGGTCCCTGCGACTAGATTTTGAAGTAAAAATAGCCAGTTCACATGCACGATGGGACTTGTTCCCGTGATTTGTTTCCGGGGACTAGTCGCAGGGACTAGTCCCCTCGTGTGCCAGTGCCGGCCTAAAAGTCCAAGGTATTTAGCCTGTTCCAGGCTCTCGCGGTTTGTGAGGGCGAGCGAACGAGGCGAGCCCGAGAACGCTTTGTTTTTTTCACTCGTTCTTCGCTCCGGCTCACAGCTCAGACTGAACCGAACGCCTGCAACCGGCTACGATGTAGTATTAAGCAAAACAGAGTATTCAAAAGCTGTGGACTCGCGTTTTATGGTTACCGTCGGGCGCAGTACCTTTCATATTTTAGACTATGAGTTGTCAGTTTTTGTTTTAAAAATCCTCCGCGCGATCAAATTCTCAAATCTAAAACTAAAGAGCCACTAAAGCTTTTATCCTTATCAGACAGACTTAAGAGGTTTACAACTTTCCAGCTCAATACCATCCTGCGTTTGGAAATCAGTGCATTTTGAATTGGAGGTGCGTGACGACATTAAGCTAAGATAGCTTTTGTCGAAAAATATACACTTATCTCGTGATTAGTAGCCATTTTAGAAGCGTAAGTATTAAGAAAATTACTTTTTTTAAAACTTTTTTGGTTCAGTTCAGATAATCAGTGGCCTAGGTAGCCAAAGGAATTTCCAGATGTTTACACTACTCTCCGGTCCTTCCGGCATGGCGGCTCCATACTGGGCTCTATAATTTTGCGCCGAACATTTCGATGAATATCTTAACTTTGTGGCAGCGCACATATCTTAAACCTGGAGAAATTTCTTCGTATTTTATCGTCTAAAATAGTTTGTTGACTTTATCCAGTTCATGGTTTTTGATTTTATTTTTTATTGCGTGACAATGAACACACTCTATCGGAAAAGGAAAGCAGAGGAGAATAAAACTGCACTTCTCGCCGTCAGATCGCTCTTCGTTTGCTTTCACATCCGTGTATTTGTGTCGCACGCTAAGAAAAAAGTCTATTTTCTTTAATTAATCCTTTTTTTTGAAAGATTTCTTAATTTCAAGACACCAGTGTCCTTTTATATATCAAAATTAATTGCTTATCTGGACTTAGTCACGTGATTAATCACACCATCAAATCATAATTAAGGTCCTCTTCATATGAGCCCGGGCTGGCTCGGTTTCCGAGATCTCGCCCCACCACTCTTTCCTTCTTAAAAAGTTCCATGTGTTCATACGAGAAGCCTGGCTCGCCCGGTTACCGAAATCGCGGTTTTTGCGACCGAGATCTCGATAAACGGGATGAAAACTTTCCCATATGAACACTCCAGCCCGGGTAGCCGGGATGAAACATTTTAGACAAAATAGCTTTCGCAACATAGCAGCCAAATAGCATATTTTTTGTCTTGTATGTATTTCCACTTTAGGAGTATGCAAATTAGCTTTATTAGTAAAGTTACAAGAATTCACAAAGCTACCACAACCGAGAACGATACAAGTTTATGTCCACCATCTTGGTTTTTTTTCTTGAATTTTATCCCGATCGACCGGGTTGAAATTTCCCATATGAAAAGACAATTTTAGTATATTATTGCTTTTACAATAATTAGAACTATTCACTATTACTGTTATATTCAAATAAGCTTTGTTTACCAGTGTTTTCCCAGTATTAATGTCAGTCTTGTTTCAAATGATGTCGGAGTGTATAAACGAAGCGATGCCTCGAGCCGATTTCAGCATTCAGATTAAACAGTGCAGAAGCTAGCCTCCACTAACAAAGACCACAGAAAATGTGAATTATTACTCTATTTCAAGCTTTTGCTTATTATTTCTCTTTGGCGAATAAAGTCTGTAAAAATTGGATGTAAACATCACGCTGGATAAATGTGCAAACATTCTCTGAATCACTCGTCTTCCTGTTTTTCCAAGAACGCGGTGCAGAGTTTAAGCGTCTCTTGGGGATATCGAATTACGCTAATCACCCTAGGCAGCAGCCCAGGCATTCATCATTCATCAGCGAAACGAAGGTATTTTTTGAGACAAACACCTTACATCGAAATCAAAAACGGCTGACTGCTTTCACTCACATTGTTTTCGAAGGGAAGACAATTCAGTCTTGGTAAGTGTCAGTTTGCTATTTGCTTTTGGAGCGTATCTTATTAGTAAAGAGGCAATTCTAATCTAGCGACAGTCTCACGGCTCTTTCACATGGCCAAGTCAGTTGGTCATCTAAGCAGCTCGATCCATCAAAGTTAGCAATCAAGGGCAGGCCAGCAGTGAAAAAAGCATGCAAAAAGGAGCAAGCATAAGCTCTAGAGGAAAGAAAAACGATTCCAATTGTCTAGTGACGCCTCTCTCGTAAAGAGAACGTAGCATGAAACACGCACACCAGACTAAACACAAGATCAAGTGCAGTTGCTTTTCTCAGCCGTGTTTATGCCTGTGTCGCTGCGAATCGCAGCGAAGAAAGCATAAGAGAAACGAGTGTGTTATTATTATTTAAGCTAAAGAATTTTAAAAGTTCTAAACACAGTACTAATCCTATATTTTCCTTCATCAGTTGTATTTGCACATAATGGCACCGTAGCGAAGGACTTACAATACTTGCGACTATTTCCTAAACTAATCAAATAAAACTTCGTAAAATTAAGGAAAGAAATTACTGGCTGGATAACCAAAGGAAAGTGTTTTCAACAGTTAATCATATTCTTGATATAAAAGAATTGCATGTCATGGGAATTGGTAAAAAAGTATGTGTGTTTCTCAGTTGTGATTCAGAGCTAAAATGCAGGACTAAATTCAATTAATTTCGATCGTTTACTAGAAACAAGATTATAAATCTTAGTGATTATGGAATAAGCTAGTTCGTAGGAAACATCTCTTTGTCGGATCGAATACTTTGAAACGAGCAATTGTCTTTTTGGTTTTCCCAGAAAAAAAACAGTGTAGAGAGTTGGGCTAACTATAGCATGCTGCAGAGTCATGTTTCTTGAGTATTGGCCAGAAATTCTAAGAAGCAATTGCATAAACTGACTATTGCTTTACAAATTATCCCAGAAAACGAATTGAGGCATAATTCTCTTAATCATAAACGTTTCAGTTTCTTCGTAACTAATGACAGCTTTCTTGCTAAACAATAATTTAAGTGAGAGTGTTTGAGGTCAACTGCTCATAGCAGCTACAGTCCAACAGACACCTTTTAAAATTTGCGATGTGGTTTACACCTTTCACTGGTTTTTGCTTGCTCCGATTCCGCGGTCAATACCCTAAGTGTAGATTTTAAATTATTGCTACTGGCTATTTAGCTCTCTTAATTTGTATCAATTTTATTCAGGGACGAATAAAGAGAAAGCAGTATAGTTGAATAACATTGACATCAGCTTTAGTATTTTGCGTTCACTGAAATAAACGCACTTTCTAAGAAAAACATGGAAGATCTGTCCGTGTGGATATCAGTTGAATTTGTCATTTACGTTCCTTCAAGTAATCTTTTTAAGTCTTCTGGAATTCATGATGTTGAGAAGTTTAGATAAAAAGAGCTATAATTCATGACACAAAATGCTATGTAAACTCATCTAGCTGATTTTCTACAGCAAAGCAGTATCAAGTTATTTTAATCATTGATTACCTTACATTCAACCACGAATGGCACAATTGGTGGATGACTTCCATTTCTACCAGTTCTGAATAACAGCACCTAGCTAGTGAGTTATCCAATGCAAAATGAAGAAAAATATACCAGCCATTAATTCAAATTAAAGGTTTTAAATGTTCTTAATAACTTGCCTTCTGTAACTCACAAAGATTTGCATTATCCAGTTCAATTACTGGATATAAGTTCTTATAATTACGTCTGGCCTTGCTGGTTAAAGTGATTTCTAATTTCCTAATTGTTTATGGACACAGACTGATTGGTTCATTGAACGATTTATCAGCAACCAGCCCAACAGACAGGAGCTGGTCAGACTGCTTTTCCCAGTCAACAACCAGCTGCTGGCAGCCCACAAGGCTACGGTCCTCCCGCTCAGCCAGTCATGTACCAGATGCATCCTGGTCAACCACAACCGGTATTGACCGGTCAGTCCCCCATGGGACAACAGGGGCAGCCTTTGCAATACTCTGTACCTGCTGGACAGCCTGCAACCCAACCTGTTCTCATTCAGGGTGCGCCTGCTCAGCCTCCAGTGGATCAAGAAGAGGATGTAACATCGATAAAGATTGATATGAAGTACTTGAAGAGTGGTTTATTTTGCTCAAGGAATATCGGGCTTGTAAGTACAGCTGTAAATTGCAAAGGGGGTCATTCTTGATGGGTGGCTTCTTATAAAAACAGCAAAAAAATATGCACATCACCTGTACGTTTCTTATGGCTTTTACCTGTTGATTACAATCAGCTGTATTTTCAAGCTTCAGTGGGGCTTTAAGAAGCCTGAGGGGCACTCTGTTTACCACCCCCTCCAACTTCTGCATTCATCGCCAAATAAAAACTATTTACATTACAGTCAGTAATCAGAGTTACAAGTGAATATATGCAATATCACATAAGAACTGCGGAAAAATTGAAATATCAAGACATGATTGATCATTGCAGTTATACACACAACATAAGCACTTGTAAAAATAAACCCTAAAAAAAATTATAAATAATTGCCTATGTTCTGTGTATAGCTGCGATCATCAATCATGTCTTCATATCTTTCTCAGCAGTTCATACATGATATTTCGTACATTCACTTGTATTCCTCACAATCTACGGGTATATTACGAACTCACAAAGTGGCCAGCTCCCAGTTGGCTCATGATACCTCAGTTGGTAGAGAACCACACCGGTATCGCAGAGGTCATTGGTTCGAATCATGCTCAGGTCTGAAATTTTCTCAGACTATAATTTCACAACTGCTTAAGTTGTGTGCATAACTGCGTTGATAAATCATATCTTCATAATAATCAAAGTTATATGACATCCAAACGAGTTTATCAATCTTTACTTATAAAATAACTGCGCCACTACGCGCGCTCTCATTGGTCGACAGGTGTGTTTAGATGAGAGTATGTAATTTATAAAAGCAATAGAGCACTTTTTCCGTGTTTACAGAGCCTAAGTGCCAGGAGTGTTAGGAGAGTTTTCGAAAGTTATGCTAACCCGATGAGGCTATGTAAACACGGAAAAAGTGCTCTATTGCTTAAATTTAATGCGATGTGTTACGTATCAATGATGGCATAATATGATCTGAATGGTGATTATTTGAATTCTTATTTCTCGTTCACAGGTCTGTCTCTCAGTAGCCTGGCCCTGTGCTGTGGTGTACTCAAACAGACTGTTCGCCTTTGATGGCAGAACTAACTTCTTCAAGGGAATCACCATATTTTGTTGGGTGATGGTCATTCTGATCCAAATCGTGTCTGTGCTTAGCATCAACAAAAACAAGACTTACTTTCGACAACCTTCATACTGCACATTGGTTGTAAGTCTTAATACTAACTTGTGAATTCTCAGAAAGTTATTGCTCCGTTGGCAAGGGTTGGAGAAGGGAGTAGTCCAGTCCCTGAACTCTCCTTTCTTCCCACCCCATATAGGGGCTGAACCTGGGCTGGCGAAAAAAGAGTCCAGGATAACTTGCATGCGCATGCTGGGACCAACCAATCAAAAATTAAGAGGTCCCAACCACGCTTCTCGCGTCAATGTGTCGCGCAATGCCTTTTTCAGCTCGCGCTCTGAAAGAAAACATTTTCTTTGACGTTGATATTGTCGTAAAAAACATAAAAACGTAAAAATCGAAATATGGTTTATCGTGGTCTGTACTCCTATCGACAACGAGTACGCGTCAATACTCTTTTCCCAAACATTTTTTCGTATTGTTTCTGTATGTTGAGCGATTTTGAAAAAGTTTTTGAAAGGAAAGTCTGACGCGTACAAGTAGCTCATTTGCATAATGCAGCTCTTGCACTTTTAAGTCTGAGTCGGTGTCAACAAATCTTGGCAAAGATTTCTTTCGTTATCTTTGATTTTGTGACAAAAAACAAATCGAATGTGGTTTAGCTTGGCACTGTTAAAAATCCACTGATTTTGGATTAATTGACATGTTTTTAATCAATCTGAATGCAGAAATTGTTGCTTGCATATTATCATTCAGAAAATCGCGCCACAAGCCAAATCTGAAAAATACTTCCAAATATGGCTTTTCCCCCGATTTGGGGGGAAAAAATGGCGGCGTTCTGAGCATGCGCATGGAAGATATCCTGGACTCTTCTTTCGCCCGCCCGGGTTCAGCCCCTATATGGGGCGGTAAGAAAGGAGAGTTCAGAGACTGGACTAAGAAGGGAGCGAACAGTATTAAAACGTACGCACACGCAACTAAATCAATAAATGATTTACAGAATAAAAACTAAATAAAATATATGACTTGAGTATGACTGAGTTACGAGGTAAAATATAGAACCAATGAAACACAAGTTGTGCTCGGCGTACCGTCGTTAGCTGACGTATTGTTACAACGAAGAGATCCAGAGTTATGCTCGTTTTAAACATTAACCACGTCTGAACTAGCTTACCCATCATCCATCATCCATTTATCAAACCAGTTCGCGAGTCTCTTTGAAAAAAGCCGGGCTCGCACCCCGCTAACTCTCTATTACATGGTTTTGCTCTGAGCCTGTGAGTAGCATTCAAAAGAACTCTCTTTCTGCCGGTTTATTAAAGAAAGGAAAATGAATTTTTGTGTTGCACAGTGCTGTCATTTTGTCAGTCCTAGTTCCACAGTTTTACGATCTTGATTTTTTTTTTTTTTCAGTCATTAGGAATCCAAGTGGTCTTGACGATTCTACTCATTACATGTACGGTGAGCTTTACAATTCGCCTCGTCGATTTGTATAAAGTTTACAGCGATTTCAATTTCACTACAACCCTTGGAATGACCGTGGGCTTGCTTTTTGCTTCCACGGTAAGCAAGTTTAAATTTTTTCTTAGTCTCTGGTCAGGAAATTCATGTAATTCAATCATGTGACATGTGCGGCTTGTATTCAACGCTCTTTTTCTATCGACTGGGTGAACCTAGCGTGATTTAGGGTCAGCAGAGGGAACCATGAGCCGTCTGAGAAAAAAGGACGTGGAGTAGGCCCAGGCCACGCTCGGCTTGATTTACTTGACCCTCAACTGGCTTCGTTGGCCGATACTTAACTATCGGAACCCTGTTTGTAAGGTTATCTCTTTCTTCCCTGTTTCTATCATTTTCTTCCTTGAAGACCTCTCAGGGAAAATAGTATTTTTATGGTTTAAGCATGAGCGGACCGGGGGAGAAGCAGAAGGGCAAGGTCTTGCGCCAACGTTTAACATTTGTTTTGATAATTTGATCGAACAAAACTCTAATTTAAGTTTAGGGAATTTATGAGGATGAGACAAAAAATAACCAGTTCTTGGGCTAACAGCTCGCTCCGACTTGACGTCTGGGAAGGGAACACTAGTGAAGCTGAGGTAACAACCATTCTCGTCCCCAGTGCTTCTCGTTTTAGAATACCCGTTTTGCCGACCACGTGAATAAAAGAAATGGAGGCTCTAGGGACGAGAATGAGGTAAGAATAATAACAATCTTACAAATCTGCCCGCTTTCTTTTAACAGATATTTGGTATGATGGCGTGCGTGGCTTTCATTGACGACATTATTCTCTTGTCGGATATGTACGCTGCGCAAAGATCAAAGGAGATTGCTGCTGCTGCCGGCGTTGCGCAGCAGCCAGCTGGCACGCATGTGCAGCAAGAGGTTGGCGCACAGGCTCAGTTTTCACCACAGCCACTCAATAAGTTGTAACTAGTTTGTAAGACGAGTGTAAAACTTGACATTGTGTGTAGCAAGATAGTTCTGCTAAAAGCTTTGTGGGTTAATAGCTGCATTAACGTAACTCGAAACAAGTAACGATAGCTACGAAGAATCCTGAATTAGGATTAGGGGACAAATAGCAATCGAGCAAAACTTAACTGCAGAGAGATGTCATTTCTCAGTTAAGTTTAGTTCGTTTTATATTCATTTACAGACTTTACAGTTTTTTTCAAAGTTTTACGTTCAATGAGTCAGTTTTCGAGTATTCAGATCGAGGTAAACCATAAACACAAATAACTAGTGACAAGATACATTCAGCTTTGAGTGATAAGTGTCATAATCAATAAAAAACGGATAAGTAAAAGAGAAGATCTTTAGATAAAGACAATCTGAACTGCACGTGGTTCAGTATTGCTACCACACTGTGCACTCTTAGCCTATTTGTAGCATATCTTATGATGTTTTAATTCTTCAATAAAAATAATTTAGAAGTGGCCACAAGTTGTTTTTGTTCTGTCAGTGTTACGTAGCTGCAATAATCACTGTTTCACTACCGAGTTAACAGAAAAAGACGTGTTCCAGGATTTTCTTCAAATGATATTTCTCAACAGAAAATAATAATACACAATCGAGGGTTCTCTTTTGTGATAAAAATGTGAGATATTAGGTCAATTTATAACTGACTAAATCAGTCAATCCCAGCTCTCGTACTAAGCAGGGACTTTCATTCACGTCCAAGTGTCCACCTTTTAGTTATAAGAGTTACGGGTAGCGTCACACCGATTATTAAAGGTTTCCAAATTTAATGTTTGCGGAGACCTTGTACACAAATTATTCACCTGCTCGTGGGAATCTGCTTTTGACAACCGAACACAATTTCAAGAAACTCTATGTGATAGCGTCTGCTACAGCGCTATTTTTAAAATCGTTTCGGATCCAAGTTTATACATGCGTTGTGTACCAAGCTTCATGGGAGAATTTAGTAAACGTCGAGAGAATTACTTTTTAAAAAACCCAACTACCCAATAGTAGCATTATATTCTTTCAAGTACGTTGCACCGAGATACTTTGTAGATTAAGCTCTGTTTCGTTTTAACACAGCCCTGAAACTCATTTGATGAAGTGGTACTTTCAGAATGAATTCCGCGTGAAAATGAAATTCTAGAGTTACCCGACGATCAGTGATTTTACTTCATTACATGCATGTGGTGCGCGTGATCTCAGAGTGATTTCTCAATATGCACGCACAGCGGACCTATTTTTCTGAGAGGTAATTGGCGCGATTAAATTCACATATTTTTCATCTATATATGTGTTCCTATTTTTCCGAGAAAACAACTGAAGTTCTTCGAGTCCTTCATCTGTGAGGACAGAGCGTTTTGGGTTAGTGTGCTTGGCAAGGCAAACCTAATCAAGAACATACATTATAACTCATTTTCACCTAAAGCACGGTGTCTTTACTCGAAACAGTCTGAAAGGTTTTCTTACGTGAGGATAATTCATTCTCATCCACTGAAGAGACAACAAAGGTAAGGGAATGAACATTCTTCATTGTTATTGTCTGAGAACAGGACAAAGCACTGACTTTTACATATGGCCGGGGTATGTGCAATCATTCACAATTGTGCAAAATTCTGGCCAGTATACAGTTTTTGAGCAGTATGCTCTCTCGCAGCGCAATTGGATTCAAGCGTCGCTCGGCTGAGAGAGAGCAAGGAACGGAGAATCCATTTCACGCCCTAATTTCTTCTTAGGTAATTGCAGCCAAAGAACTAATTAGCCAGTGATCAGAAAATTAGTTTCACTTTTGTTTTCAACACGAGCATAGAATTTGAAGGAAATTTACAGCTTTGCTGCAACGTACGATAACCTAATATTTTAAGTTTAGTGCAGCTATCCGATATTTCAAAGTTTGTTTACTATAGCAGTTTCCGAGAAAATGCCTTTGCAAAGCCATATTTCCAGTTGCCGCAGAACACTGAAAACTGACATGGGATAGTGAGTTAGTGTGGAAATGCACTCTAGATTTGTTATTGGCTACTTTTATTCTTGGAAAACATTGGGAAAACTTTGATTTCCGAATGCTGTGGAACAGCAGACAATTGACTGATTTGTTGAATCATAAAACACTGCCAAATACCAAATATTTGGGGATTAACAAGTACGACCCAATTCATTTTAGCTACTAAAAGGAGGAGGTAAAGAGGTAAAAGCTATCCAGAGCCTTAAAAAATGACTCAACTGTTGTTTAACAGTGCGGCTTGTTAACAGTAGGGCTATCGAACGGTCCCATTCAATTTAAAAATGCTCGCAAAATTTGGCATTTGCTCGAATTTCTCGCAAAATAATTAGATGAGTGCTCGCTTGTTAGCGCACGCAAACCTTGAGCAACCGCTCGTATGCTCGGATTCGCGTTAAAATTCGCTGTGGTGTACTAAGCGGAAACAAAATTTACATCTTGGAAACAAAATTTGACGCTGGAGAAGTGGGAGAAACACGCGCTATTGTTTCTGGAAGCATGTTTCCTATTTTATTGAAACTGATACAGGTAAGAATTCTTCGGGAAGGGCACCCGCAAAGGTAGAATGCTGTTTATTGCTTTGCTGTTTAATTAATCCTTAACTAAAGTATAATAACTGCATTTCTGGGATTTCAATAGAGGTTAGACAACGAAACGATTTCTGTGGAACTGATAAACTCCATAATTCAAGTGAAATTAGGTTTTCGCAATAAACATGGTTATTATCGTTTGCGTGTGTTATTTGTCCGGTTGGGTTTGTTAAATTCCCAACTGATCGCTGCAAGCCATCAGGTATCATCTAAAGTGCTCGCACTGGTCGTGCTCGCAAAAATAAACGCACTGCTCTTATGCTCGCAAATGCTCGATGCCCCTGGCAATTTCACGGTAACAACTGCGAGTGGCGCTTACTGAATACGTCATACCTATTGGAGTCTTATGTGCTGTTCAGGCTGGATAAGGATTACTAAAGTATGACAATTTTTTAACGTAGCAATTCTGAGCTGTTGAATTAATTGAACTCTAAGATTTCACATTCCTGCGCAATTTTGATTTCCTTATCGTTAGCGATGCTGTTCTCGCCATAGGTGTTTTAAACCGAACAAGACCTTTCATTTCATTACTGTGTGTGCTTTGCATTCTTACATTTGGCTATTCTAGGCTACAGGAGCCATTTTCCTGCCTGAAACAGTTTCCAATTATTATTCATTGACTTGCCCACTTGCAGATAAACTCCAGCTTTTCTTAATATGAGCCAGCCTCAGGATTCCCGCAGGCTTCCCGTGGTCAATTTCAGCCAGTGTACACCCAGGCCCCTCCAGGACAGCCGTTGTCGACACCACAGGCACAGCCTGGGCAATATTTTGTTCGACCTGGACAACAGATTCAAGCAGTTGGACAACAGGCACAGCCTGGTCAGCGTCCAAATCGAAGAAGGCCAACCGTACCCCGCACAACTGCTTACTGGAAAAGTTCTTTCATTGCGGATAAAACTGGTTGAGTTTGTGAGTACCGTTCCCTTTTGCATCTGACGCCAAACTTGGAAATCATTTACTAATTAATTAAAAAATATGACTAAACCTGAGAATAGAGAACAGATAATGATCCATCTCTCATCGGCTTCGATATTCGAGCCACTTTCCTCTTGATTAAAACATAAACAGCCGATAATAAATTACATTTATGTGGGGAGAAAAACTCACACACCTTAACGACTTTTGGGCCACGTTTTAACCTTCTGAGAGTTCAGAGTGTTTCGCCAGTCGGTTCATGTCCTGTTAAGGGTTTTGGGGAATTCACAGATAAGCAGACCTGCCAACTCCTGGTAAAGGAAAATCAGGAGGCCCATGAAAAAAAATCTGGAGATTCTACAAAAAATATTGAGATTCTGTTTTTTTTTCCCGATCAAACCCCTTTCTATCAAGGGAACTAGACACCAACCTCATTCCCAGGGCCTACCCCGGGGCCTACTTCCCTTTCGAAATGGTAGACAGACGCGGAAAATAATGGTAAGTTATTGAACGAAAGCAAAAATCACGTCTCGGTACAAAAAAGTAGCAAGTACAGCGTTTTTCTTTATAAGTTTATCACTTTATGGTACTAGCATTCCTCGTAAATATTCCATTTTTATTCAACAACTTAGTTTATTTTATTCAGAAGGATTTTTCCAAAAAACCGTGAGATATTTGGAGCCTTGTCGTGAGACCGTGAGAAATGAGAAAAAATCGTGAGGACTCACGGCAGAACCGTAAGAGTTGGCAGGTCTGCATTAGTATAATAAGAGATCTTCCCGTCTGTAAGGACTGGAGTATATAACCAGTCTTCAGTCATTAGTTAGTCCATTTGACTAACAAAAGACGGCTCGAAGCCGACCAATGACTGATGACAAACTTTACAGCAAGTCTTTCAGCGAATACCGTTTTACTTTACTGACCAATCGCTTTTCAATGGACCAGACTTATAACATTATCGACTGACAAACACTATTCACTTGAAACACCAGTCACCAACAACGGCTCTTTTCATAAATACTCTCATCGGGACGATCACACAATGCGAACTGGAGTAAATTTCTTACAAGAATATATTTCTGTTAATGTAGCTGATGTTGTTAGCCACTTGGATCTGTATCGTCAGTTATACCAAAGGAATGATTGGAGCAGATGCAAGAGTCAGCTTCTTCAAGGGAATCACAGTGTTTTGCTGGGTGATGGTCATTGTGTTTCAAAATAGCATTTGCTCCGCTCTTCTCCAGTCTTACCCAAAATTTCTTCTCAAAACCCAGGCCTTCACAATTATCGTAAGTATGCATTGCATGTCTCAATGAGGTCCTCACGTGAATGCAGATTTTTTTTTTCAGTTAAAACATAACATAATTTTAAAGAATAACCCAGTTACATTTAACTGGCTGTTGAAGGTATAATAATGATGTAATATTAATAGTTTATTAACAACTCTAGCAGTTAAAAACTGAAATAAACAGTACAAGTAACAAAAGTACAAGGTAAATAAAGACAAGATCAAAATGAACAGGCCATCGCATTCGGTTTAAATGTAAACCAACTTGGTTTACTTGGCAACTTAATAGAGGAACATCCAACATGGCTGCCACGCGTTTCCTGTATCTCTGCGCATTGATAGCAAACCATCAAAATAATTAACAATTATTCACCGAAGTGGAGGTGATTAGTACTTGCTAATCACCTCCGAGCTAGCCCGCAATCAGCGCGCCGTGAAAAGTACTGTTCACGTGTATGATAAATACTAACAAGAATATCGTTAACTCACCCACGGTCACGTCACTAGCTAACAACCAAGATTTCTTTTGTTTTATTGGTGGCTAAATTTAAAGAACAAATATTTTTTGTAAACTTCTTAACAATTATCTCTTTTTCTGATTCTTTATTATTGTAGCTTTGTACATCTACAACAAGCTTTATTGCCATGTGTTCCCCATTTATATCATCTCTGCGCCATTTGGACCTCTCAGTGTGCCTCCCACGCGTGCCCCTATTGAGTAATTGTGTTAGCTAAATATCTGCCTTCTGTTATGTTTTGCAGTGTCTTGTAGTTGCAGAGATCATATTGCAGACCATATTGCTGATCGCTTGCACGGTAAATCTGATGCCCCTTGCACACGATTTACCCAAGGTGTACGATTTCCTGAACGAGAGCGGAAAAAACAACCCTTATAACCCTGTACCTGGCACTGGTAATTTAACAACTTTTAAATCATTCTTGCTTTGTAAGGTTGCATAATCCAGAGCTGTCTCAATCTGATGGTGCTCAATCATTCTAAGAAGAATCTCTATTATATTGTCAGATACTGTTAGAAATTTTAGTTGCGAATCCCTATGATTTCGTGAACAGAGAATTTACTGTAACGCCGCATTGATTTCCACGTAATGCGTAAAAATAATTCGCTCTTTCGTATGCGTTTTTTTTTTTCACGCCACCGAAGAAGTACACGGTCTGTGCGTGCGTAAAGGGGCATAGGTGGTGTCAAACTTTTATCATTTATCTTGGTCAAATGAAGCAAACCATATCAGATACAAGAAAGGGACTGTGAAGAAGAACACACACTCGAACTATGAACTCGGAACCTTTACGCAGAACAGAAAGACCAAGCATTTCTTCTTTTATAATTAACTGAAATGGTAGGACGGTTGTTGCCACGGTTTGCCTTTGGAATTCCCCGCTGGGGTAGTCTACGTGAACGAAAAACAATTCTTCCATTGAGTTGCTCTCCATTCAACTACAGTTCCAAATTCACTTGCATGATCTTGAAAAAACTGGATGTAAACGATATTCTTGTTTGGACCGGGCCTTGTCTTCCACCTCCCAGTCCTCTCTCAGGTTTTCACCTTACCAGTCCAGCTCAGATTGACAACACCTAATAACCAACGTCAGTTCTTCTTGTCAGATTTTTGGGGTTTTTTTCCTGTTTTTGTTCCCTGGACGACATTCGATCGCTGTATAAGATGGTAGGCACACAAAGGCAGAAGAGCAGCAAGCTGTTGTCGTCAACCAGCAACAAGTGGTTGGCGCGTTTGCCCAGTCCGTCCCAGCGGAATCCGAGCCGCACGACGCCCAGATGTAAGACTTTCCGACTGCATCAGCGACTGTTTTTCGACATTGTATATCTTTACTTATAAGCAAGACTATATGGGCAATAAGTTGTGAGTTTTTGTACTTGATCTGTGACTGTTTATACCTCGCCTCCATATCGTAGGCCACAAATGTCTGGATATTTTTCTAACATCGCATTTCAGGACTTCCCGAGATTGTTAAGGTGATTCCTCAGGAACAAAAATTACCGATGAATTTTTTTTTAACTTTCTCTGAATGTTCCTCACAAACACTATTTCGAAAAATAAATAAAAAAGATAGGTCACCATTCTCGCACAAGAGATATGATGGGCCAATCTTGCCCCATTTATGCCTGTACTCCTGCTAATCTCGCGCGTTATTCATTGGTCCACGTTACATTTTGCGGTAGCTGAAAGTCCAGTTTATCAAAGTAATACTCGGAAGAGAAACTTTGACAGGAAGAACAAGAAAAGTATGGAACATATGGAACAATATCATATAAAAATTTGTGGAACAATTGCACCATTTTAAAACGAGGTGGACGAAATGCATTCGATCGAGTCGATGTTTTGCTTGGTCCATAATTTACATCTTAGAGTTAACGGTTTTTGTGCAACGACTTTGCAGCTATATCTTTTTTTTCCTATTCCCTGATCAAACTTTTTTTAAACTTTTTTTTAGGATTAAAGAGGCATAACACTGGGCACTATTATTATGCAATAAAAAATATAGGTCACCATGCTCCTTTAAGAGAAACACGAACTATTTATTTCGCTGTCAAGCCTTGCTTGTGGGAAATTTCTTACGTTTTGCACGTGGCACGCGCTAGTTTTTTGCCGCGCGCTAATGACCGCACAAATCGTTGCGCAGAGTACTTTATTTCAGTTAGTTACAAAAAATGGATATTCGTTTTCCAAAGTTTGGGGTGGACGCTGAGCCTGATATTCTTCACTTTTGATGTCGTGATACCCACAAATAGGTACATATAATCTTATTAGCGGAGGCTCCGCGCGCGCCAAAGACGCCAAAAGAGCTGCCGCCTGCGCGCGGACGCACCATAGCTAAGAAAATTAATGGTAACCCATCGATGCGAGAAAATTTGTTTGTATAGTCAGTGACGTCATCAAACCGTCCGTACTTACAACGGTATGTACGTACGTCTTGTCCGCCCCTTCCATGTAAGTTAAGCCGTTGAAACGTCGCACTGTTTTACAATTGTGTCAGGCGCAGTAGTTTTGGCGGGAAAGCTAGGCGGGAAGTTTAGCGCTACAGCCAACGGGACTTGCATTTTACCTCACACTCCCGGTTTAAGGAAAACAACAAAAATTTTGCAGACAACAAAAACAAATGGCAAATTTGTATTCTATAACATATGCCTTCAACGAGGAAAGAAGATGAAAAGGAAAGCCAGAGAAAAACAATAAAGCAGGCAACGAGCAAGCGAGGCTCAACGTGAAAGAGAGCGAGCGGAGAGCACAAGACAAGAGACTGCATTATAGTGGACGAACAACGGCCGAATGAGGCGTTCTATCTGAGAGCACAAGAAAACAGGCTGAATTATAGT
>NC_090895.1:19303188-19304410 GCF_036669925.1 Montipora capricornis | reverse complement strand
GTACCAATCACTTCGCCATCCAAGTCATTACTGAATCTAGGTAGCTCGGCTACCTGAATTTTGTATAGCAATTGCTCCTATGGACACGCTTGAGCAAAGACGTATTTTACAATCACTTACTCTATTCTTTTGAGTGTTTAAATTGGATGCCCAAATTGTATTCCATCTTTTTACACCTCGGTTTACTAAATACAATTTTCTAGGTAGTGGCTAAAATGTTGTCCACCTTCCATTTAACAGCCTTGGTAAGCGCAACTCGTATTTGTACATGATTTCCCATATTTGGAACCAATTACTGGCCCTCACTAAATCCTCGACCACTCTAGTACAATTTCGTACTCGTCTGAAGATGTTAAGTACTTTTTAACAGTTTCTGAAAAAATTCGTAATATTCTGATGTACTTAATAGTCAGGTATTCTTACATTTGTATGTGCATGATTCATACTTTATCTAGTTTTATGTTCCACTAGGTTGTCGAGCTTTTTTAACCTGAGACTCTTGCTCGCGGAAGATTATGCAAACATTTCCTACGTCTTCGATCTTATCTTATCTTATCTTATCTTATCTTATCTTATCTTATCTTATCTTATCTTATCTTATCTTATCTTATCTTATCTTATCTTATCTTATCTTATCTTATCTTATCTTATTCCACAAAAAGCACGCCAGGGGTCCGAACACGAATTCAAAATGTGCGGGGAATATAGTAGTATAAAAGAAAAGGAAGCCGGGTCTTATTACTATCTTTTATGTAAAGAATTATAACGAGGAGTGCTTTATCGGGTTTTAAGCTCGTGCACGTGACGTTTCCTCGATGTTTTTACGGGATCGTTAATTAACGAGTTTTTGGAATAAAAGTTGCCTAGACTACTTAAAAGTGAATTTAATGAGAGGGATTGTTAGAAAGGTGACTCGACGACGCTAGGAATGTCCCTTTTCTATAAGTATTTTTCTATGACATTTCCTTATCTACTAAATGGTATGCTGGTGATATTTCTTTCTTTATTCGTCAAAATTACCTATCTATATTTTTTACTTTACTTAGGATGTCAATCGCGAGAGGAGTGCTTAAGATTTTCAAAAGCATGTCAAGAAGGAACAAATGGAATTCCATGTGTATCGCATTGCTGCTTTGATGACCTTTGCAACATCGGACTCGGTGATGAGGGTTCGTGACATTTGATTCTACAAGCAATCAACTCATTGTTGATAACCGTGGAA
>NC_090895.1:19295688-19298188 GCF_036669925.1 Montipora capricornis | reverse complement strand
TCCATTTATTTCGCTCGGAAATAAAATTCATTTATTTATTTGTTTAACTGTTCACCATGCGTAGTTCAAACAAGGATTACAAAACGTAATTGTATACAAACACAAGAAAAATGAAAATGAGATGTGGCTTATGAAGGATCAAGTTTCTTCACGAGTCGAGGATACATTAACGTAGTTCAACAATACAGACTAATAAAAGGCCCATTTTCACCTTTGACGTAACGCAATGGTTAGTTATTGTTTTGAATCTCGAATAGCGCATCTAGCTTTGTCGCGCCAGTTTGTGCTGTTGAAAACAAGTAGCGCCATGAGCCTGATCGTCTTGTGGTTTACCGGGTGATTTTAACAAATGAAACCGCTAAAATTACCTTTTATCTTTATGTAGTCGACTGATTTAGACATTGGAAAATCGAAGCGGAATTTTTACGGTTCAGCTATTCAGCAAGAGAAATAGAAAAAGTCTGAAGCTTTTTCAGTACTGAAATTCATGGCTTATTTTAAATTTACTTTTCCTTGTCATTTTCGATTTGTTAGGATATCTGGGACGCAAAAGTAAAATGCTCTTGCGAAAAGGCTTGTGCTCAATGGAGTGGCAAAGGTTTCTGTCTTTGTGGAGCGGGGAGCAAAACGTGTTGCCACAGCAATCCGTCATGTTGTTCGATACTGTTCGAATTCAAATAGGAATATTTTAAACAAAAATATAAAAGCAAAATACTACAATAGTTATGAAATGATTAATACAGAACACATTCAAATTAGGACCTGAGAGATTTATCGACGTATAGGTTTCAACGAAGAAGATTTCGAAAGGATTTCTGAGATTTGATACAGGAAATCACGCGGGATTCAGGGTGAAGATGGACATTGAACACTTCACACTAACATAATAATTATTCATCCAAAAAAAATTGAGGTTTTTTTCTACGAAGTAAGCGCAGAAAAACTAACTATTTTGTGATTTAATGAAATTCTGTACCTTATAGCGGGAATAATAGAGAAATTTGTCTGATCAGCATTGGTTTTGTAGAGTGGCAAATGAAAGAAAAAATCATTTCTGGTATTTTGAAAATGGATTTGGTTGTTCGAATTCCTTTAAAAAACATATCATTAAATATGGGTCCTGAACGAAAACATGAAATAAATGCCTATCTTGAAATTTCAAGAGCTTTAAAGTGCTAATGCGATGAAATTTGTTGTTATTCATGTTTTCATATTAAAAAGTTTATATCCTTGTTATTGCTCGTACCAAATTTTTGATCGCAATTTACATCGAAAGTTTGATTGTTGGAGCCACGATTACAGCCATAGAACGTCTCACCATTAGTAAAATTAGAAATGCATTTTAAAGTGAAACTCTGATCGATTCCGTTTCGTGATCACGAGTCGTGTTTTGAAATTCTCGAGATTGTCATAGTTTTTAATGTGTTCTGGTAGACCGTCCCAAAGCTGTGGCAAGGCGACAGCGAAAGTTATAGATCCATAAGACTTCAAACTATAGCTGATAGGGTTAAGACGGAGCGATGTAGATGAGCGGAGGGTTCTTGAGGGACGGTGGAGACTTATCAGTTCGCGTATGTATGAGGGAGACAAATCATGCAAAGCCTTGAAAGTTAGAATTAAAATCTTGAACTTTATACGTTCATCAATTGGTAACCAGTGTGGATCTTTCTAGATGGGAGTGATATGGCTGAATTTCGAGTAAATTGTTATTAAACTCGCTGCGGCGTATAGTACAAAATGTAGTTATTTTAACAGCGTCTTTCGGAAGATTGTACAGAAGTGAGTTGCAGTGGTCAAGTTTGGATGAGTTAAAGGCATGCACAAGTGTTTTGGCAGTTTATATTGATATAAATTTTCTGATACGTGATAGATTACGGAGGTGATAGAATGCAGATTTGCATACAGTATTAATATGTGGCAGCATTCAGATGATACTGTCAAAAGTGACACCAATATTCCTGGCAGTTTGAGAAGGCTGGGTGGTGTCTTGACCAAAGCAGATTGACGGCAAGCATTGCTGTAGTTGCACGAAACATGTACAGGGAAGAAAAGTAATGTGCCGATACCCTTTAAAACTGTAACTAGAAATAGTGTTCACTAGAGCTGCCCCCGCTTTTGATAACCTGTTTATGGGATGTGTATTTTAATATAAATACTGTGCATAAGACCGTTGAAAAATTAACGTTTCGAGCATTTTATTGAAGTTCACATTCATGTAAGTAGTTAACAGCACAAGTAAAGTGGTTGTTGTGACATCGCACTACACCTCTTAGTTTGTACTGACATTACCAGAAATTTAAGACAAAATGGCGGACGCCCAGACTCGACCCAGACCTTCCACTCTCTAAGAATGGCTGCCGATCGTTATAGAGAAATGTATGGAGAAAATTGAAGAAGTGGAAATTTCAGATCTAAAGTGGCATACATGACATTTGCCGACCTCTAAATGTAAAGTGTATGTACCATATCATTATTTACGGTAGTTTTGGTCTCTCAAAAG
>NC_090895.1:19258188-19290688 GCF_036669925.1 Montipora capricornis | reverse complement strand
TCGGTTTACTTTAATTACGGCTCGTACTTCTTGTGTCAAATCGAATTAATAAATGGGGAAAAAAAGTTTGTTTGTGTCTGCGTTTTTATATAAACAAGTATCCTATCAATGTTACACGCGACCGCTGACAATGTCTTCAACCCTGGACAAAAGGATTTTGGCATTTTTTTAGGTGTGCGTTACAATGTTAAAAATTGTAAAACGCCTTAGCATTTTGTCCACGATTGTAGACATGTAGATAGAGCAGCAGAATCTTTTTTTCACTTTTTTCCTATTCATATCTCTCCACAGTTCTCTAACACGGTCGGTTCTTGATTTTCAAAGATCGCGTTTGTAAATAGTTCAAGAAAAGTAAATATGTAAGTCTTTTATCAACGAATCAATCACTCAAATTTCGGCAGTGGGAAGAATTAATGGATTAGGGAAACTAACTTCATAGCACAAACTAAACTTCCATACAACTGCTGGATGTATCGTGTGCCAAAGGCGAACTGACCTTTGTAAAATCGTCTCGCCTTTTTGTGATATATAGTGAAACATTTGTTTGCGAACAGGCTTTTTATTGCGGACATTCGGGGACGGCTTGTTTCGATTTGTATGGATTCATAAGCAAAAGATTGAAAAATGTCGGGGACACTGACTCAAGGTTCGGTTTCCTTCAGTTGAGTTCGCTTGAGTTCTTTGGAAATAGCTTTGGCTAGCTGCTAGCTTTTCGGAGCTTTTTCTTTCCTTGGCTGCATTTTGCCCAAATGAAAGGGCCGTAATGCTAACATAAGTTATATTTTGTTGCCTGAAATCTGGTCATAATAAACATTTAACAAAAATAGCGTTTACATTTAGTTTTCTTGGACGATTCCTGCAGCCTCCCACGTGTATTCAATTCTTGGAAATTCCTACAAGCAGAATAAATAGGTTTTTTCTTTTGTTTGTTTGTTTGTTTGTTTGTTTTTTTAGGAATAATGATGCACACTTTCCATTCCGAATGAATTTAATTTATGTGAATTTATTACAATAGTGGGAAAGCATAATCTTAGATGTCCTTCTCGTAGCCGTGGTCGCCATGCTTGCGCATGCCTAAGCCGGTCCACATAGCTTTCTCGCCGTGTTCATTTTTGAACCGTGGATGGAGACCACCAGTTTACATTTTGCATGCCAGGACAGTAGTTTCCTCCAAATATTTAACTCATCGTTTCAATAGGTTTATTCATGGTCTGTGAGGTCTGTATAGCGAAAAACTGTGCCCGAGGTCTTGAGTACGGTCCAAGGCCGCAGGCCGAGGGAAGTACTCAAGGCCGAGGGCACAGTTTTCCCTATACGGACCGACCTAAGCCGATAAATAACATGGACAACCGGTTTCCAAAAAGTCTTTCTACGCGCTCTACGTCACACTGTCACAATTGAAATTAACTTATAACTGAAAAAAAAAAGGTCTCCGTTCTCAATGATAGTTTAACGATAAAACAGAACTTCAAATATCTCTTCGTGCAAACGGCTATATTTCATAGCAAGCACAGAGAAATGAGCTAAAAAAACTAAACAATTATGTTTGAAAATTTCACACAAATGGGCGAACAATATTCTACGTATTAAAATGCTTTGTTGTTGAAAATGAAAGGAAAGTTCTTAAAACAGTGTTATTTACAGTGTTCCCGATTGGTGCTCAAAAGCGCTAGAAGATTGGACGCTTAAATAAAGTTCCTTTCCTTAGCTTCTTGCCTTTTGGGAACAAACGCTTTTTAAATAATGACAACTGAAGTATGAACGCGTTATTAAGACGAATTGATCTCAAATCACGCGTAAAGGACGAATTTGTTCCGCTCGTGATTCGAAACTCGGAACAATGGTTCCCATTTTATCAGAAAGAGCGCATTTTTGGAAACAGTTCCCAAATCATCCAAAAAGGTCAAATTTGTTTTAACAAGAAAGGAGCATTATGTTCCGTATTTTTTATAAAACTACGCTCCCATGTTATCAAAAGGAACATACTTTGAGGAACAACAATTCCCAAATCATCCATTAAGGATCAGTTTGTTCCGCTCGGGATTCGCTACTCGGAACAATTGGCTCCCCCTTTAGCAATAAATGACCATTTTCTTCTCAAGTAGTATTAAAGAACGTTCCTATCTCATCAAAAGGAACACACAAAAGAAGAACAATCTGTTCTCGCTTTTCAAGAGGGGACCGTTCCTGAACCAAGAAAAGGAACGGCTCTGAAAAAAACAAAAATGTGCCAAAAAAACATCGTTGGTTAAATGACGAAATAAAATACTCAACTGGAAAAAGGAAATAAAATTGAAATGTGGAAAGTGTGATTAATAAATAGATAGACAGTTTATTAAAATTTCCTATACATGCACCCAAAAGGCTGAATTGAATAATACTTCACAATAAATACAGAAAATGTATGAAATTGCTATAGTACAGGTTATGTTGAAAAGCTATAACTTGATAGAAATACTAAGCTAAGAATCGGTAAACTATGTACGAGTATTTACACTAGGTTGTTGTTTGCTAATCTGCACATGGTGCGCGCGCGAGGAAGATCGTAAGCTCGTTTTTTCCTAAGATCGTAACGATTCTCATGTTTAGGAGCAAGTAAGAATCACAGATTGTGATCAACCGAGGAGATTATACAACTTAGTGCACTGTTCTTTGCGCCGAGAGCGCGACGAACAGTGCACTAACTTTCTGTTTGACTCCACCGCCACTAACCTTCTGTTTGACTCCACCGCAGGACAAGGTTGGTCACTCGCTCTGGACTTTGTTCCGATGGTCGAAAAATATTGATTCAGTAATCCTGCCTTTTCACTATGGCACACAGCAAGACTCTTTCCTTCAAGCTTCGATTCTTCTTTTTCTTACATGATGAATTCCAATGGGCTTCTACTAATTCAACCGTAGGAAATCTTTATTTATAGTTTATTCTTCTCTTTCCTAAATTTCAGTAAGATAAAAATAGTTACAATATAAAACTGAATACATACTAAAGGAGAGAGTCCTGGCTGCCTAGGAAAGCCCAGGGGTGGATCTAGGATTTTTCGTGACTAGTTCCATCCTGATTTATTGGGCTCAGATGGACAAAACTGAGGAAATTACAAATTTAGAAAATCAAAAATTAAAAAACATCTAATAAGAAAGGGTGAAAAATATATTTCCCTTCTATCAGTTCAGCACAAAGACAGCAATATTTGTTTCTGTACTGTTCTCTATCAATTTAAAAGAGTGAATCTTGATGGAACAAAACTCACAATTACTCTAGAAACGTTGTTGTCTTATCTGCTGACTATAATTATTAATATGAAGTTATTGTTCATCCATTGTTCTCGTCTACTTGTTAAATGTTTGCTACCCTCATTCTTCTTGGGTGTAAATTGGCAAATAAGTCAACAATTGAATTCATATCAAAGTTCACGTGTGATTGCGTCAATGCCAGTCCATTTAGTCTTTCCTGGCCCATAGTGTTTCTTAAATAGTTCTTCAGTTTCCTTAAAGTTGATATTGAACTCTCACAGGATGATGAGGAAATATGAACAGTAGCCAGAATTTGTAGAATGGTAAAAAAATATCCACAAATGCTTGTTTGTCAACCAATTTAAAGGTATCTGATATTCTTTCAGGTATATCTGCTTGTCTAGCTTGTTGATCTCTCCACATCCTTTCCCATAAATGAAGTTCTTCGTCAAGGCCAGCAGCATTAGGAATGTCTTGTCTGTAATTTTCACAAAACTCTTGAACATTTTGCCTCCAATTCAAATTGTTTACCAGTAAAACAGATGGAATTATTGACAATCCTTTGTAGTAAAGATACACCTCATCATGAAATCTAGCATTAAGTTGCTGTAGGGAGTGGTCAAGGAAAACTCTTGTAAAATTTAGTTTGTAATAGCCTTCAGGAGTTGGGGCTGGAGCATTTGCTCTGTACACTTGTCTTCGAACTATTCTTGGCATACTGGGTTCAACTGAAACACTTCTTGCCAGATTGACAGCTTCAGTGTAGAGATGGTGATCTCTTGCATCAATGTCAGCTTGCATTTGGCTTAGATCTGACTTCAAACTCGCAATTTCGTCCTTTGCTTTCAAAAGATCCATTTCTTTCCTTTATAGTTTAGTTGTTAAGGGCCTAGTTAAATCCAAGATATGTCTGACAATTACCACTGAGACAATGAAAGGGAAATTGACTGCTGTGTTCTCAAGTACCTGTATGTCACTGTGTAAAGTAATGTATTCCAGTAACGAGATAATTGCTCGTAAAAGTTCAACAATCCGTCCATACCATCAATTCCGGAGATCCATCTTGTTCTGCACACAGCAATTAGCACACGGTGATTGTTATTACGCAGTATTTCTTTAGTTTTGGCTATTAAACACTACTGTCGTTTTGGTGAATTGTTGAAAAAATCAGAATGTGCTCTCACAACATTCATCATGGTACTTACAAGTGCTAAGGAACAAGTGTCAGAAACACAAAGATTAAGGCGATGGTTCATACAGTGCACATAAATGGCTTTCTCATGTGCTTGTGGGATAAGTGATGAAGCTCCATTAAGTCGTCCCGCCATGTTTCCAGAACCATCATAACATTGTCGTCGGCAATCTTCCATAGATAACCCTAAGTCTGCACTGGCTTGTAGAATAAGCTCATTAATTGCAACCCCAGCTGTTCCTTAGGCTTCACACAACTAAAACCCAACAAACTCCTCTCGAATATTTTTCTCAGAATCCACAAATCGAATTACCACAGAAAGATGTTCATTATTTGATATATCTGCCGCATCGTCTGCTAATATAGAAAGGTACTTGCTTTCCCTTACCTCGCGTGACAAATTGTTTGAAATACATTTTCCAACCGTTGTTATCATCTCGTTCTGAATTGTTTTAGAAATATACCGTGCATTTCTTGGTGCAGAGTTTGATCACCACTGTCAATTCGAAATGTTATTACGACCTCAGAAAATAACAGTTTTAAACAATGACCCCATAATTTAACTTGCGATTTGCCTGACGCAACAGCTGTTAGCTGTTGATCGATTGGAACAATTTGCTGTTTCATTGTTCTAACAAAATTATTCATGGCAATGACAGATTAATTATGCAACTTCTTATCTTCCATTCGAATGACGTGCGAAACGGCTCATTGCTGTTGTCCAAAACGTTCCGGGGGTCTTGACGAACTCATCCAATCTTCCCTCATTTCTACGGTGGCCCACAAGGAATATGATGCAAATTAAAGAGTCGCTGCAAATAGAATAAAGTTGCTGCAAATTTAAAATGGTTGCTGCAAATTAAAAGAATGTTGCTGCAAATTAAAACACCAAAATTATGCGCGCGCACTGAAGGAAGGACAGTTACAAAACAGAGGTCACAGGTCACAGGTCCCAAGTCACAGGTCATTGTTTTAGCAATACAGACACAGCCCTAACTCTTTACAAATGCTAACATTAGGCCTGATAAAATGGATTTAATGGATGTTTAGGATACTTTCTGTATTGTTAAAACAATGATCTTTGACTTGTGTTTTGTATCTGCCCTTCCTTCAGTGCGCGCGCATACTTTTGATGTTTTTAATTTGCAGCAACATTCTTTAATTTGCAGCACTTCTTTAATTTGCCGCATGTCCCTTTGAGTATTTTAAATTTCCTCCTTGTAGTATATAATTAGCTCTTTTATAAGAATGCGAACGAGACCAAGTTAGTTAAGGTCGGGAATCCATTGTCTGGAGCTTCGTTAACCTTCTCTCACATCTTCCCATTTTTAGAACTGCTATATCTTTTCAAGTAATACGCAATGTAACACGTCCATCAACTTGTGCTGTAGCGTTTTATGGCGTCGCTTATAATTATGTGATCGTCGAAAGCGAGACAAATTGCAAACTAAGGCTGTCCACACAGCGTTCCATTTTTTTTTTCTTTTTAAAAAGTTGTTCGATTTTTTGTTGCTCAAAAGACCTGTCAAAGTTGCTTGAAAATTGCTCCAAAAATTCCACGTGTTTTTTATATATATATATTTACCGCAAAAAGAGGTTAAACAAAGAACTATTTATCACTGTTCCTATTTTCAGAGCTTTAAACTTAAATAAAACAGTTAACTCAACAATCACGCACTTAACTGTGTGCTCGGTGATTCTTATCAGGAGCATGTTTACGAGTGTTTAGACTCTTAGCGCAAGAGAGGATGAGGAAGGGGAAGGGATCCTCGCGCCCCATTAGAGGTTTGTAAAATCTATATTTAATTTCGCAAAGCTATTTAAAATTCTCGTTCCCAATGCCGTACATATTTAAAATTTCATTATGTCATTACAACTGGCCAATCAGGTACCTCTCTTAAAAGAGCCGCACAGCATTGGAAGAGGCCCATTTATGGGATCCGTTCTCTTACCTCATCCTCCTTTTCTTGGCTTTATGTTCCTCATACCATGCCATCTACATCTTCTTTAGAAGCGCTATTGTCCACCATTTTTTTCATGGACCCCTCACCAGATGAATAGCTCGTTATGATCATGACTCGCCCAATGTTCAACAAGACAACTACAAGTGAACAACATGGTAAACTTGTACAGCATGCGATGAAAAAGCAAAACAAGCAACATCTAAAGCTTAATATGGCTATTTCCTTTGTTTTGAGGTATCACCGAAAAAAAGTTTCCCGAAATCGTGAAAGTTGCCCCAAAGTTTGCGAGCATCTTATGGAAAACCTCAAGTTTCATGAAACGTGGTGTACTTTAATACCCACCAAGCAGCTCCTTTCGCAACGTGAGTGCTGTTGTTGCAACAAAATTGCGGACAAGCTGCAACAAGAATTGTCAAGTGCAACAGCGCCTTTATAAGCCCACAGATCGGAATCTCAAACTACTTTTCATTTTGTTGGAAACATGAGTCGAACTCGCAACCTCCCCCATTACACGGCCCGACGCTCAACCAACTGAGCCACCGGTGCACGGTAGACGCGAAATGGATGACATAATTCGTCAAGACGGATTTATATTTAAGTATAGAAATAAGTTTTTCTGATTAAAGCAGAATCCCTTCTGGGTGTTCAACTTTCATTATGTTCGGGCAAGGTTTGCTAACTTGACCTCAGTTCAACATTTACCGCCATAAAAGCTTAACTCTAAACCCAACATTAATCGAACTAATGGAAATCATAAGAATCTCCCTGGAAATGTGTCAGTTGCGCAACCATTTTAAAATTATTTTGTTAATATGCCAGAAGAAAGAAATACATCAAATTGGCGAGGTGGATTTAAAGAAGTCACTTTACTGCTGATGTACTGTGTCTACCTGTTGGACCATATGCTAAAAGAGGATCAAGGTAAGTAGGAGGAGTTCTGATCACATTACTCAACTTTTCTCATGCAGTCCTTTTCCTTCTTTGACTTTTTTCCGTGAGAGACCAGATGTTCTAGTCTCTTTCTTTAATGGGAATAACGCACGCAGAAAGTTCTTTTTGGGAGAAGAACTCGCAACAATGTATGTACCATCGATACCAATGTTCAATTAACGTTTGCGCTCTTCGACGGGAAAATCAAGGGAATCGTTGACTTAGGATGAAAGACAGTAACGGAAGCTTGATGGTAGAAGATCCCGTTGCGTTTCGTCGTCCAGGAAGAAGTCCTTTGTTGGAGGCGTCAGAACTATAGGAATCGTTTCTAAACAATCGGAAGAGTGTTGATAAAAGTAGTCAAGTGGCTAATTTTAAAAGTTGGACAACCGTGACTCTCAAGTTAAAACAAAACATATTTCTATCGCTCAACAATCGTCATCAGTTGGGAATTCTGATTTGAAATTATAATAGTAATGGGGTATGATTTGTATATGTAATCGCATGGTCCCTAGGCCAATTAAGGATTAATTCCCAATTCGCGAAGCAACATGGGCAATTTGGAAAACTTTGAAAATGCAACTGAAATGAATACTTACATGAAGGGGGCACATTCTGATTACATATTTACCACATAATAGGCAAAATTATAGAGGGAAGCCTGTTCAATGTCGTGACAAATGATAATTAATTTGACACGCATTTAATTGGTTAAATTTCAATTTAATAATTACAATTGCTGTCAGTCAGAATCTGGAAGAAGGTTTTCTTGTAACTTCGCTTGCTCTGGATAAGCACTTTCTCCGCAGTTATTTCAAGATCCTGAGTGTTGATCCGGCCGGGGTTCGGAACTCCCGCATGACAGCCCGACGCTTAACCAACTGAGCCACCGGTGCAATGTGGACGTGAAATAGGTGACACATAATTCATCGAGACGGAATAACATTTAGGGAAAAAAAAAAAAGGTTTTTACAATTGAAACAAAATCCCTTCGGGCTGTTCAGCTTAATTGAATTAAAGGAAATCATAAGAATCTCCTTGGAAATTCGTCAATTCCTCAACCATTTTCCAATGATTTCGTCAATATGACAGAAAAAAAGAAATACATAAAATTGGCGTGGCAGATACATAGAATCCGCATATCTACCTGTTGCATTGGACCGCAAGCTAAAAGACGATCAAGGCGAGTAGTAGAGGTTTTAATCGCATTACTCATTTTTTTCCATGGATTCCTTTTCCTTCCTTAAATTCTTTTTCTATGAGAGTCAAGATGATCTAGTTAAGGTGTTTTTTTCTTTCCTTAATGGGATAAACGCATGCAACAATGATTCGAGTTCCCCGAAGACGTCACTCCCGTCAGGGTAGGATCGTCCTCCATGTTACAATGATGCACTGAGGGCGCTCGACAATCATCTGCTTCTGCTTCTCGACTTATCAGCCGCCTTCGATACTGACGACCACTCCTTATTGCTTAGCAGATTGCATCCCAATTTGAAATTCGTGGAAAAGCGCTTTAGAGGTTTGAGTCTTACCTTTTCTCTCGCTCCCAGTACGATACCATTGATCTTGAGAAATCTCAGTCACACAACCTAACCTGCGGCGTACCGTAAGTCTCCGTGCTGGGCCCAGTTCTCTACTTACTTTACACCTCGCCCGTCGCGGACATAATACGATTTTCTACTGTACAACGACGATACCCAGGTGTATATATATCTCCTCCCCGTGCAATGATGACTTTGGTCTGGCTCGGACTATGGTCAACATCCTAGAATGCTTGAAAGATATTGATTTGTGGATGACAACAAATAAACTTAAATTAAGGTTAAGGTTAGGTTCTACAATATTTTCGAAACAGACAAGAAAAAAGCTGGTATTTTTAGGTAGAGTTAAAAATTTCTTACACAGATCTGCAATTAGTAGCAGAGCTAGCGCGGAGCATCACAGTTAAGAAAACATGGTAACCCATCGATGCGGGAAAAAGCCGAAAGCGTCTTCCTTTTGCGTGATCTCAATCGTGATTTACTATCTCCAGATAACCCATGTTACCTCACCTAAACATAAGCGAGGTTTTATTTTTCGCGAGCTTTCTGTGGCTCGACGCGGCTACACAGCCATACTACATCGACAATAGTTCTTACGCAGTCCACGCTTTTCGTGTTCAGGTGGAAAAGGGTTAGGAAAATGTTTTCTTTCTGCATTTTTTGCTGGTTTTAATCTAGTTTGACATATCAAGATAGCTGTTGGCCACACTGGCGGCTACGCAGTTATTCAAGTCGAGCATCGGAGGGATATAAACTTAAAGCTGAGCGTTTATTTTTGCTAACAGCTGCTTTTGTTCTCTGTATTGCAATTTTTGGCATATCTTTAGAAGCTCTGATAAGGTTACATAAGGCATGGAAGACGTATGACTAAAACAGAAACGAAATGAGAGCGAAAGAGAACGACAACGAAAAAACAGAATTCCAGTAATAGCTCATACTTAGTGGAAGAAGTTACTCGACAAATTCTTTCCTTGTACATTAAATCGTTTGTTATTTTCAAAAACTGGTTTAATCGGTTTTTCCTTTGTTTAGGAATGAAACTCGAATTTTTATTGTCAACTGGAATTAAATAACAATTTTCTGTACTCTTTTGGACATAAAGAAAAAGTTGATTTGTTTGTTTGTTTGTTTTGCTTTTAAATGCGAGCCAACAAGTACTTTTTAAATCTGTTTCCCAACTGGTTTTCGATGTGCCTCGACAGTGACAAGAAAATTTTGCCCTTATGAAACTTGCCATAACATTGCTTCAGATGCTTCACATAACGTAAAGAAAAATTGCGCAAACGAGAAAAAAAAATTACACATTTCTTATTTACTTTAATATTTCAGTCTGTGCTAAACGATTGAGGGTATGACATTTCTGGGGGTCATTGCTTTGTCGTTGTTACTTGGTAATGTCATACTATTGAGGACTCATTGTATTTTGTATTCTTAAAGATTAACAGGTCTTGGATTTTAAGCCATTGTGTCTAAGTATGAATGGAGAGTGAAAGTGGTGGAAGGGCCACACTGTACCAGTGCTTTATCAGGAGAGGAAAAGGGACCGAAACTAGCTGTTATGGTATCCTCCTGATTATGTTGCTTGTCAGAAGAATCAGGAATAGAGCTTTCAACCATGTTGCATCTCCATTATCCCCATTTAGTGTTTGAAATTCATCTCTAAGTTGTACGCTTTTGCAATTATTACCGGTCCTGCTGCTTTCATTTAATCTACTCATTTTAATTCAATAGTTTTAATTTGAATTCAAAATACTTCTTTTGATATTTCACACTTTATAATCCTCATTTGTTCGTCTTTTCTTTATTTTAGGTGCCAAGGAAGGTAGGATTTTCAGCTTTTTTTTACCACAGTGAACTGGTAAAAAACATTGATAGATAATTCATATAATTTTTGTTTGCTCGTTTGGCTGTTGATTTGTACTGCAACTTTTAATTGACATAGCCTTAAATGAGGGTTAACACGGACCATTTGCGTACAATTTGACCTGGAAGCGGATATGTAGGAACAATGATGCTTTGACCGTTGAAAATCACACCGAAGATTTATGAGATTTTATCTTTGGGATTGCAAATTGAGACTAGTAAAGTATGACAGATGTCACCCTTAAGTTACTTTCTTAACGAGGCGATACCCGAGGGATAGAGAGACTCATTATTCCTACCGTCTTAGAACAATAGACTCTCTAAGAATCAACAGTGAAGACATTTTTTAAAATAATGCAAATTTAATACTTAGTAAATAAATTCCCTTCTCTTTTCCCATTGAGTTGCAAAACACTTGACAGAATTATGTGGTTCTGCCTACATGCGGCGTTGCTTTAGTAATTCATTTTAATCGACGCATTTTCTTAGTCTTTTCTAGGTCATTTGGGATTGGTAGGGCAAAAAATGTGATGACCCCAAAGAATCCTTGGCATAAGCCTCGCCTGCACGCCTCGAGTACATTTCTTTTCGACCTGATTCATTTTGCCTAATCTCTTGTCAAATTCTTCTTTTATTTTTAAGTTTGCAGCTTGGATTGCTACTTTTGTCAGGGTCAATTGGCGATTTGTTCTTCCTCTATCACAAACCGTCCATGCACGCCTGAAGACGTTTTTTGGTCTAACGTACCTGCGGTGTGCTTCTATGTATATCGCACTGACGTGGATGACCATGTTAAGGGTAATGCTGCATGGGTTTAATTTCAAGCCGCTGCCAATGAAATTTCCGTTAAAAAAAACCCTTTCCAGGCAGCTTGTATTCTATCCTTCTCACGGGCGCATTACACCTTTCCATCATTTCCTGTTATCAATAAAGTTTGCGTTACAGATTACTTACAAGCATTTTACGAATATAAAAAGATCTGGGCCCAAGATTAGTTTAGGATTTAGAAAACGAGACTTGAATGCAATGTTTGGTATTTTTGCTAAAATATAAATTTACCTTTTGGCTGCTCTTTCATTAACTGCTTAATCAAATAAAGATATATATGTATGTATGTATGTATGTATGTATGTATGTATGTATGTATGTATGTATGTATGTATGTATGTATGTATGTATGTATGTATGTATGTATGTATGTATGTATGTATGTATGTATGTATGTATGTACGTATGTATGTAAGAACCGTTTAAAACACGAACAGCAGTACGCGTCATGTTTTAAGACCCGATAAGACACGTGCTGCCTTTTTTTGTAATTCTTTAAAAAACATTCCAAAACGTACATTCCAAATCGAACATAGCAATCACGTTCCAAATCGTACGTACCAATCACTATGCGATCAAGTCATTACTGAATGTCTAGCAATGGCTCCTATGGAGGACACGCTTGAGCAAAGACGTATTTTACAATGGCTTATTCTATTTTTTAGGGGTTTGAACTTGGATGGCACAAATTATGTTGCCCTTTTTTACACCTCGGTTAACTAAATACAATTTTCGAGGAAGTGGCTAAAATGTTAACCAGGCTCCATATAACAGCCTTGTTGTGCACAACTCCTATTTGTAAATGATTTCCCACGTGTGAAACCAATTACCGTCTGTCACCAAATCCTGGACCGCTCTAGTACAATTTCGTGCTCGACTGAAGGGTGTCAGTGCATAAACTGGACAGAATTTTATCTTTTTTTTTTACTTTTCAATAGTTTCTGAAAATTGTCTTAATATTATGACGTAGTTAAAAGTTAGGTATTTGTACATTTGTATGTGGATAATTCATACTTTATCTTTTTTTGTGTTCCACTACAGGGTAGGTTGTGGAGCGTTTTTAACGTGAGCCCCTGGCTATGAAGATTATGCAAACACTTCCTACGTCTTCGTCATTAAGTAAATTATATTATCTTATCTTATCTTATTCCACAAAAAGCGTGTCTAGAGTCGAACAAATAAAGGTCCAAAATGTGTGGGGAATACAAGAGTATATAAAAAACGCAAGCCGGGTTTTATTACCATTCTTTATATAAAGAATTCGGATCAGTTTTAGTTTTTAGACAACCGAGCTCGATTTACCGTATTCGAGCTCGAGTTACCTGTCGAACTCGAGTGACAGTCGCACTCGAAATGTCGAGCTCGACAATGACAACATCGAGCTCAATTTCGAACACTTAGTTATCGAGCTCGATTACCAAGCATTGCTGCTTATCGAGCTCGATTCGATTACTTGCTCTCCAAAGTTATACCGAAGAGAGACTACAGAAAATCCCTTATTTCAATACGTGACTCTACAGTTGTCATAGAAAAAGGATTAACTTTATTATGTAACAAGAATTCTCGAAAACAATTTTCAAAATCTGTCTTCATAATGGATAGAGTCTACAGAAAAAAAAAACTTCATATTAATATTTTATTCTAAAGTTGTTATAGAGAAAGAAATTTTCGAAGACGTTTTAAAAAATTCATAACGTTCCTTTTAACCCCATATGAAGGGTTGAAAGCACAACCCCAAAGCCCCCCCCCCCCCCCCCCACCCCGAAGGATCCGGACCATTGGACAAAAAAGAACAAGTTCCCCCAGTTGCGGACCAAAAATTTTGTTCAGTTTTATCATGATAAGGGGGATGGCTCTTTATTACAAAAAGATAACGGTTGTGCAACAAGTCCCACTCCTCTACGGTTATCATAGAAAAAGGATTAATTTGCGCTTATTATGAGTTCGTGAGTGAAAGTATTGCTTGCAGTTATTTGAATCACTTATTTATGCCACAAAAAAAATTTTTTCATTTGAATCAATTTCGTAACAGCCTATTTATTATGCATCACAATATCCGAGAACAGAGCAATTGCAAATTAAATGATTCCAAAAAGTAAAAACCTCGTGAAACCAAAGAAAAAGGGCAATACTTAGGGCCTGTTGATATGGTCTCGGGTACCCGAGACAACCCTCCCCCCGAGTTACCCTTGGCGAGACATTTACATGAGGTGGGCGAGACAACTCGGAGAGGTGAGTTGTCTCGACCACCCGACATGACACAGCAAAATCCTAAATGCGCACGCATAAAATAAAAATCAGAGAAGCAACAATTTGGGAGCTTATACATGTTTTTAGCGTATCCTTTCGAAAGGAAAGTTCTTTCCCGCCAAATTTCTCACCGCTGTCAACGGAAACTCTCGATTCAAAAACAGCCATTTATTTAAACTACATATTTAAATACTGCTGCGTTAAGATTGTCAGTCCATTTGCTGAATGTGAAAACGCAACTACACTTAATAAAAACGAACTAGAGAGAAACAAAGGCAAATGATGATACGCATTTTTTGAAGATGCGCCTTTAAATATATGCATAATTAAGTAGGGTCAACTTTGTCTCGCAATTCTCAAATAGACACACGGAAAAGTTGTCTCGGGAAAAGTTGTCTCGGGAGTAGGGCTATCTCGGGTAACCGAGACCATATAAGCAGGTCCTTGAGAGGCGATAAAATATCAAGGAGACCATACGACCACAGCCAAGGCTTTGTCTTCGGGTAGTCCTTAAAATTTGGTCGCGAGATCTGGGAACGAAGGCTCCTGGTTTGCGCACAAGGGTGGAAACCTTACAGGACTTTCTGCCTGTTGGCAGTTGCTGCAAGTGACACTATAATAAGGCACACATGAATATGCTACGAAGTGACAACACGGTCTCTTATGAGTTTGGTGCACCGTGGGCTCAAAAAGGGCTTAAAAAGGTACTTTTAGCCAAACCGGTTATTCCTTGTCGTGGCATCAACACGATGTACAAAAGAGGCAAAAATTTATGAAATGGGTGAGTTTACAACTTTATTCATATTGTCGACGTGCTTTAAAATTGCGGTATGTTATTTATTCCGCTTATCATTTAATTTTCCTTCACCCTAACCTTTCCTCACAACTTAAACGTTGACTTAATGATGTAAGTCGAGCTCCTTACAAGCAACTAATATTAATCCTAAGGGGAAATTGGATCATCTCGAATATCTTGCTGAATCAAAACGCAACGAACTGAAATTTGTCATAAAGATAGCTTTTTCGTTTCTTGCGCTAATATTAAATTGGTAAGTTCCAAACTGAAATATTTCTATTGTAATTTGAACTTAAGAGCGAGCCCTTCGTCCGCATATTTGGTCCTTGGTCCGCGAATCATGTAAGCAGCCAAAAAAAAAAAAACCTGTGCATCCTGATAATTTCTGTATCACATGAAAATTTATTTCTTTTTTATTATCCTTGATATATCTCAGCTACAGCCGTATTCGATGTCGTTGTGAGTATAGAATCTGCTTTTATTTTGAGTGTACCGTCCCCCAACACAAGCTCCATTTCATGATAAGGCCGTGTAGGTATTATAGACATACAAAAAAAGGTAACCCGTTCTTAACCCTTTCACCGCCAAGAATGCAAATTGGCACTTATAGATTTTACTCTGTCTAACGCCAGACGATTTTACTCGTCAATAGGGAAGCCCTCGGCAGTGAAAGGGTTAAACATTTAGAAACAAGATTTAGAAAATATTCAGTTAAGGCAAACACCTTTTCCATTTATAGAAGGTTTTCTTTATCTGCTTTGCAAGATGCTCTCTGGGGTCATAAGTAGTATAAGTCGCGGACCAAGGAACCCTATGCGAATATTGTTGATATCTTCCAAGAGTCTTTAAAACAAAAGTTTAAAACTCTGCAGCAAATTAGTCCCCAGCTGCAGAAATTAGTTCATCTGTAAATCTGGTCAATATTGCGTTTAACCTTTACACAAGCCAAGTGAACATGTCGATTTATGTTATGGAGCCGTAAAAGTAGAGACTTTCTATAAAGACACATTAACACACCTGTCAACAAACTTGAATTCCGCACAATCACCAATAGCAGGAAAGCCGAAATTTCGTCAAGTGAAAGAATAATAATCCGGAAATGATTGGACAGATTTGTTTTTCGTGGTACTGTAGTTAACGAGGAAATATAACAGGGAGAGGACAAAATGCGGAGCCCTAATCCAAGGGGTACCCTATGGAGTACCCAAATGGAGTACCCTAAAAATACTATTTCGAATGAGTGCTGTTGATCAACATGTAAGCAGCATCTCAAATAGTGCTTACTTAAGCCCTTAACACCCATTTTAAACAGCATTGTTCAACAGTATTTCAGTCTAAGCACCCATTTTAAAAAGGTTAGCTTACATGAAGTAATTGGCCATCACAACACTAATTGAAAGCTAACCTTTTTCAAATGGGTGCTCCATGGATTAGGGCTCCGCGCTTTATCCTCTCCCAATATAACATCATGTTTGGATAAGTACTGGACCGAGGATACCATAGTGTACCCTTCTACATTTAGTGTCGATGCTTGATAAGAGAAAGAAATACAAGGCCCAGCCTTCAACCGACACACTTTTCGACCGTTTGCTTTTGTTATGGAAATTCACATTGCTTACCACAGTGATTTGATTGCATGAATTTCGGCTTTGGCAGGACATATATGCATATTGTTCCACGGCACGCAATGTCTGTCGGTTGAAGGTGGGCATTTAGAGGGCCTGTGTCACGACATTGCAGGCTTCCAATTTCTTTAGTGTTAACAATTACTTACTTCAACTTGCTACGGAACTTTTGTTTGTGCTGTTTTGTTCGAATCTCCCCTCGATGTTTTAAGTTGTTTGATTTTTGTTTTTCTTCCAGTCACTGAATTTCGTGACACACCCCCCTTGTAGCTTAGTCTGAGCTTATCTCAAACCATATATGTAACAAATGCACTTATTTATTAATTTTTTTTGTTTTTTCTCCGATTTTTGGATGTTCTTGTGTCTTTCCTCTTTCTTTTTCTTTTCTGTTCTGCACTGGTCCTCTCGTTGTCACCCTTGTCGCTTTCATCATCATCCTCATCGTTTCCTTCTACCTCTCTGTGTGCCTTTTGTTCTTCTATTTTTTTTTTATAAAAGAGATCGGAATACGGTACATTGTTATTTTCATCTCCATTAACTTTTCAAAGGTCTTATTAAACATTATCGCCCAGATGGGGTTCAGTTGGAGTTTGGATATTTCGAAATGGTTGATTACTAACATTGAGGATGACCTCAAAAGAGATTAACGGTAAATTTCACCTGGTATTTTCAGTCCCTTAAAAAACAATGGTACTGCAACAGGATCACATTGGGTATCCCAGTGATTATACTTAAACTATGTACAAAGGACTGACACTTTAGGACATGCATGTCGAAAAAAAAATACACGCTTACATTTAGGGGAAGTTTCTATGAATGAAGGAAAATTATCACCATCAAAAATATTAAGAAGTCTGTGCAGAGCTTAGAGATGTTCTTACCTTGCAATGTTTCAGAGAGTTCTTCATCTCGGTTACTTTCAAAGTTTCCCTTGAATGACACCTGCAACGAAACATAGGCGGAGGGAAGTATGCTACTCATAGGGCCATCAAGACTTAATAAGTAGCATACTTCCCTCAAAAGATATGAGGAATATGTAGCCTAGTTGATTTTGAAAAGTATTGAAAATAATTACTTTTACTGTGTGATGCAAAACCACTTCTCAAGGAAAATTTTATGTATTTGTTGTTACGATAATTATATGAAACTTTGACCACTGAACATATGTGTGGATTGCCACGGTTGTGGCATAGCATTTCATACAGAATGGCAATTCATTTTGGACGGTTTTTTGAACACTCTTATCAATTATTGACTTGCTTGTTGTGAAGTAATTTAAATGATTTCTATGAAGAGTTGTCATTCAGCATTACACTCACTTCGTAAGAACCTGGTCACAAAGGCCCTGGCTCACGAAGAGCCTGGTCACAGAGGTCCTGGCTCAATTAGGAAACGAGTCATCGAAAAGGTTACATTCCTAAGAACCTGGTCACAAAGGCCCTGGCTCACGAAGAGCCTGGTCACAGAGGTCCTGGCTCAATTAGGAAACGAGTCATCGAAAAGGTTACATTCCTAAGAACCTGGTCACAAAGGTCCCGGCTCACGCAGAGCCTGGTCACAGAGGCCCTGGCTCAATTAGGAACCGAGTCATCAAAAAGGTTACATTCCTAAGAACCTGGTCACAAAGGTCCTGGCTCACGCAGAGCCTGGTCGCAGAGGCCCTGGCTCAATTAGGAACCGAGTCATCAAAAAGGTTACATTCCTAAGAACCTGGTCACAAAGGTCCCGGCTCACGCAGAGCCTGGTCACAGAGGCCCTGGCTCAATTAGGAACCGAGTCATCAAAAAAGTTACATTCCTAAGAACCTGGTCACAAAGTTCCTGGCTCACGCAGAGCCTGGTCGCAGAGGCCCTGGCTCAATTAGGAACCGAGTCATCAAAAAGGTTACATTCCTAAGAACCTGGTCACAAAGGTCCAGGCTCACGAAGAGCCTGGTCGCAGAGGCCCTGGCTCAATTAGGAACCGAGTCATCAAAAAGGTTACATTCCTAAGAACCTGGTCACAAAGGTCCAGGCTCACGAAGAGCCTGGTCGCAGAGGCCCTGGTTCCATTAGGAACCGAGTTATCGAAAAGGTTACATTCCTTTGAACGTATGCATCTCTCTCGCATTGAGCCATATTCTGTATTTTCCTAAACCCTAACCCTGTACAGAACCCGTGTGGATATCTTCTGTAATTCATTATTAATATTTATATTAATAACATAATGTCAAAGTGGTAATATGATCAAATTTTTACACCTTTTTGAGTGTATCGCATAGAATTCCATGAAAGAACAAAAACACCATTTACTGTTTGCAAACATCTTCATTAGTTCCGGAGATATTTAATTTTGAAAAATGGGTAAAATATGCAAATGAGATGACTGATGAGGTTATACACTCGAATAATTTGCAGCGCGGACCATTGAAACTTGGTAGTCTAATATTTCTACAGGAAACACACCTATGGCTATGAAAAATTGTTCCCAATGGCAACTCACTCTTTTTCAGTCCCCACCCACTTGATTTCAATATGTTTTTTATTTTCAGCTTGAAAAATGTTAAACAAGGCCACAAACTCGAGCTAACATATTTATATGCTTGCTGGATCATAGATATGAAATGAAGTGCTGTTAGCAAATATCAAAATGGAACACCAAAGGTGGCCAGAAAAGCTTTTAATATGGGGGAGGTCTGGAACCCAGTATGATTCCATGGTAACAGAACTGTTAAGCTCATATTGTAGAGAACATTTAGTGGAATCTTATTGGAAAAAATCCAAAATTTCTGATACAAATTTGCTGGGATAGACCACTTGACTACTTGTTTATGTTTCAAAATGGCTTAGATAGGAAAGATGCGATTTTCGTCATAATATAATACCACTTCAATATTCATTACATTTCAACCTTTTCCTCTTTGGCTCTTGTTGCAGTAGATAACTTTTGGGGAAATTTTTAAAACGTCAGCATGTGACTAAGATTTTAAACAGAGACACCCTTGAAGCTGACTTGTAACTTTTCTTAGATTGTTACTGAACACCTACTGTTGTTTGTAGCAAATGACTCATTTCCTCAGTACTCTAAAATAAAATAAAATAAACAACCATCACCATCAGGTATCATTATAGTTGTAATTGTAACTCAGTGTGATTAAAGCAAAGAATTTGATGACTTTAGTTACACTGTAAACTGAAAAACAATTATCATAATTATATGATGTAGTAGTCTTGAATTTTGACCACCGGCCCGTTGGCTTAGTTTGTTGAAAAATGGGCCTCCATGCAGGACTCCATCCACACCAAAACTGGGGGTCTTTCAGTACATGAGAAGAAAGTGCTGCCTTTGTGATGATATCTAATCTTCTCTCATAAGTACTTTTAAGCCAGTTGCCAGATTGGTGACATCATCAGTGGTTCAGCTTGATGATGGAACACAAAAACAGAAAACAATGTATATCTGAAATTGTAACAGCGATGATTATTCAACTTTGGCATGAGTAATAACCCTTGAGAAAGGTGCAAAATACTGCAGAGTATCACATAGCCATGGCAACACTTTTGGTTCCAGTCCCTTTCGCTGACTATCTTAGTGCCACTTACCCTTTTTGCTAAGTCCAGGACTTCATCCTGTTCCAGTGAATCAGAGTGCCTCACCACTTCCTTACCTCTCTGTAATGTGAAGTGGAGAGGCACATCATCCTGAGAACCAGCCTAGTCATAGACTTCCTGTTTTTTTATGAATAAAAAAATAAGAACTATTTTAAAAATAATAATTAACATATTATGTCGATGATTTCATTAAGTGTACGTTTCTATTTTGTATAACAGCAATAATAATAATAATAATAATAATAATAATAATAATAATAATAATACTTTTCAATGTAGCCAGAAATAATAATAATAGTGGTACAAACACCAAAGAGAGAATAGAACAGAGAATAGAACATGTAAGAAAGGAAAGTGTCATCACCATGGCGGTTGCCACCATTCCCATGTTATTATCATTCTGTACAGTTATACATGTTTACCTGAAAAAAGGCCTTTTTTGAAAAAAGCCTTGCCATCTTTTTTCCGCCATTAAAACGGATAACGATTTTAATACCATTTTGTAAACAGTCGTCTGGTTCGGGACAAACTCTGCTTTTGCGGAAGCCCTTAATCTGTTACAAAGCAAAAACATTACCTTTTTAAAAGACAGAAGAAGCCGTCATGTATTAAATAGTATACTTTACATTATAAATAAAATTTGAGTTTGTGAACAAAGAAAGGTAAGCACATCAGCTAGACAAAGTCATAAACAATAAGTAATAATCTGTATAGTTATGTTATGAAAGCAGTTAGGGTATAATATTGTTGCCCTACCAAAGATTTCAGTTCTCCTGTACCACTGTTGCTGGTGATGGTGGAGGTGCATTTGGCAGTGCTGGCTGTGCTGCTGGTGGCTGTTGTCCAGAAGGGTGTGTGCATACTGCTACTGCTGCTAGTGGTGCTGCAAGTTTCGCGTGCTGCTGTCAATGCCACCTTCAAAGTAGTTATTGGACATTAACAAGATTTTTTAATGTTTTGAAATACATTTAACTAATGCGGCAACAAACTTCTTGAGTTTTTTCTGGAGTAATAATGATAACGGTAATGATGATAATGATAATAATGATAATGATAATAATAATAATAATAATAAGAAGAAGAAGAAGAAGAAGAAGAATAAGAAGAAGAATAACCATATTATTATCATTAATTTTGCATACCTGGAATTGCAAATCTTGTTCATTGCGAACCTGCCTCCATTCTTCTAACCTTTTCCTATTATAAGAGAAAACTATTAGTCTAGTAAGTTGTAAGTTCTTTACTTTGTATATCTTCCAGTAACTTTTTTTTTTTATGACTCAAAACAGATTATTTATCATTCTCCTACCGTTCGTCTTTTACAGCATTGCTCAAGTCTTGAGCCATTGTAAAGGACTCAACAAATCGTTCCTCTTGTAAGTCGGCCTCTGAAATTTCAGGTGTAATTGACACAGATTCAGTTGCTACAGTTACATTCAACAGTCTAGAGTAATCATAGAAGGGCTGAAAAAGTCTGTCACCTTCTGAAGTCAAAGTTTTGATTCTCTGTAAATTTCCTTCACTTGACGAGATTCAATAGCCCTCAATATGAAATCAGTTACTAACCATTAAATATTTCCACGCATTGTGGCATATTCCGGCTGTGGCATGGTGCCAGCACAAGCACGGTAGATTCAGCAGTTTTCAAGCCGTATTTCAGTTTTGCTGAAATTTGAAAATCAAATGAGACAAGATTTAACCTTTTTAATTATCTGAAACATTTTAATTAAAGTGTACTTCTTTCTCTGTCTGTTTTCACAGAACAATAACAAACTGAACCTGGAGGTGCAATATGTACCTTTCTCTGATTCTGCACCCTTGTGTTCTGCTATCCACAAGTAACAGTTCCTTGAAACCTTGTTCAGCAGACTGAAAGCACATAAAACAAAGTTAAGGTAAATTAAAGATAGATTTAATGCTACATAAGTGTGTGACGTGTTCACACTTATATATTAATTTCAACACCTCACCCTTACAAGGGGTTACAGCACAACTTGCCTAACAACAGCCCATGCAACGGTGCTTAACTTACAACTGTGTGAACTTTGCAAGGAGGCATTAACTGTCAGTCAGATTCACACATCCTGAATGGCGGACCATTTTTTAAAAAACTTTGTTAGGTGGCCACAGTAAGGTGCGTTGCACTGTAATAATATTTGTAACCCATGTTCCTTATTGTTAGAAACTAAAAGATGTGCATAAGCCACTTTGATGTGCTTGTTGTTTTTAATTTACAAGTATTGTGTTTTGTGGGTTTTAGTCTTTTCTTTGTATGTGTCTAGTTAAATTTTTGTCTCATGAATATTTAAGCTAAATAAGTCACTTAATCAACCACATTTTATGAAATAGCAACACAATAAGAGGAATCAGTAATTCCCACCTAACCAATTTTCTCTTGCTGGGAATAGGGCAGTCAAAGGACAAGAGCACAGCCACCATAATCATCATGTCCTCTGTACCCTGCCAAGTGAACTAAAAAGAAAAGAGGAAAACCAAAGAAGACACATGCACTGTTACAGTATCAACTTAAGATCTCAAAATGCTATTATGCATTCAGTGATTTGCAACTTACCTCTTCAAATGTATTTGTTAGGAATGGAAGAGTTGCATTTTCGCCTCCCTCTTCCAAGGCTTCAATGCACTTTAGGACTTCAGTTGTCCTACTCAAAACATTCTCATCTGCACAAAGGTGATGTGTAAAAAAGAAGGCAGATTAGCAGTAAATCGAATGCTATTTGTTGACTTTTGGTTGGTAAAAGCCACAAATTACTGGTATCACTGAGCATACCTGTGACAACTCCTGCCGTAGAAAAATCGTCATTAACATATCCGTCTGAAATGTCAAGGTAAATGTGTTCAGTAAAGAACCTATACTTTCTTTTGGTCCATGCATCAGGAACATACACCTGTTACTATTCCATGATAACAGATAATAGGGAAGAAAATTGATGGCTGACTAACTATGTTTGTTCATTTCATTTTTTTTTTTTTCTGTTTTGGTTGCTGCTTAAAGGACACCATTATCAACCCATTGACACCTGGAAAAGACTTGATTTATTTTCTTCTGTCTATATCCTAGGGTGTTAGAGGTGTCAATAGGTTAACATCTCACATTTCACTTTAACAACACAACTGACTATAAATTGAATGCACTTACAAAGACTTCGTTCTTGAGCTTCACCCCTAAGTGCTACACAAAAGAAGATATGAGGCAAGTTAAGGAAGTGCAACAAGAACAAAGTTTAAAAGCTTAAACATAACCTGTTTAGCTCACAAACAGTTATTTTTATTTTCTACATATCGATCACTCATCACGTATTTTGCATTATTTCTTTGGCTTTGGACAGTGCTATTGCTTTATTGAATGGTAATGTTGCAAGTTAATATTAGTTAGTACCAAAACCCAATCTAACTTTCAAATAGAATATTGGATCAATAAGCCTTTTTCTTAAGCCTGGTTTTCACAAGCGACGCAAGCAAGCACAGTTGCAAGCATAAGTAGGTTATGCTAAGAGGAAACTAAAGTCAACATAAACATAACTTTTCATCAAAGCCAGCCATGGCCTCCACCATTTTTTCTTAATGCTTAGAAGCTGCAGCGAATCTAGAACTAGTGCTTTTAAGATAAACTTACTACTTACATTCAGTGTCATCATCCCCTGAGTCAGATGATATTGATAAAGTTCTGCTGGTATACATATGTTGATCCGGCTCTGGCAAAAGAGGCAAACCAACCTTTGAGTAAAACCTAAGAATGTTGGGTTAAAGTAGTTCAAGTTTAAGGAGAGAGTCTTGACCTTTCAATAAATTATTGCAATATTAGTTTTCCCAACTCACCATCTTGACTTACGTCTGAATCTGGGATCTCATCTGTGGATATGAAACTTCATTTGATTAATGTTTATTACAAGGGAGAGACTGACATGCATGACAAATTCACACATACAACATAAAGAACAGTAATAAAACACATACAAAATAAGCAATAAAGATTACACTAATGCATACCAAATGTCACACCACCAGCACTTGCCATGGCTGTTAGATATTGTCGTGTGGAAGCTGAAACAAAAGTTGTTTTCACATTCTAATCACTTTGACAAATAAAAGGGTGCTATTCTGATATAAAGAAATTTGAAGTCAGGATATTTTGTTGTCTAGGGTCTTCAACAGGCGTGACCATAGTTGTCATAGAAGTCCTTTTCAATGCTACCCATGTGTGTGAATACAAAGGGGTGCACTTATTAATAATATACTGAAGTTTAGTCAGGTGAGAGACAGTGGAGAAAGTAAAGTCTACAAGTTAAAAAATAAAAATTAACCTGGGGGGGGGGGGGGGAGGGGGGAAAGCACCTAGAGAGATAACATTATACATCTGTAATGGTCACGGTAGGTACAGCAAAAATCCCAGATAAAGCAGCGGAATCCTGGAAACAACTTTTTTGTTGGAGAATGAATAGGAACAGTACTTTTTTATAACAATAACAAAATTAACAGCATTAATGGGAACAATGATCATCAACAACAAGTAACAGGTAGCATAAACAAAGAAGCGACCACTGATAAGGGGGTTCTCCCCTATTGATTGGGGTTGCTGGCAAGTAAAATTTTGTTATATTTGTAAAAAACAGCACAATGGAATTCAAAGACTTTTAACATATTGTAAGGAAGAAAATATGCAACAAATATCTAATTGAAAAAATTAAAATATCAAAATAAAAGTCGTTTAACTACTCCATTCTATAACAAGTAATAGCTTAATTTACATGGAAATAGTAGGGCAACTATTTGCAGTTACCTCCATTTCTTGGCAGTGAGGTTAAATCCTGTGGCGTGGATGTGGAGGGAAGAACAACAGTGACTGGAGATGACGAGGATGCTTGTGTGGCTGGTGGTACAGATAGGGATGCTGATGTGGATGAGGGTGATGATATGGATGAGTGTGTGGCAAGGGGTGTAGAGGAAGATGTAGATGTGGATGACTGTGTAACTTGGGGTGTGGATGAGGTTGCAGGTGTGGATGATGGTGTACCGGGGGGTGCAAACGAGGATGTAGATGAAGTTGTTCCTGTTGAGGTGGCAGCTATGAATAAAGGATGAGAAGAAAAATAGAAAAAAAGCTCAATACCTACTGATGTTACATGCAAAATTAATGCAAATAAAGTGTCACCACATTAAACATGCACAATACCCCTCCTTATGAGACTGACAACACTGACCGACTGATATCTTTCCAAGCAGGGTTTTGTGGAGGACACAGGTCACTCATTGCAAAACCCTTAATAATGCTAACTTTAGGCCTTGTTAAGCCTAAAAATGATGTTTAGGCCTAATGTTAGCTAATTTGAAAGCTTGGGTTGCTTTAGTATAGTTGAAACAAGGACCTGTAACGAGTGACCTGTAACCTGCAAAAAAGCCTGCCGTCAATTTTCTTTATTGGAGTATACTCTAGATTATTTCGCTCAGACCCAATGAATATTTTTTGTCAAATAGTTAAAACTGAAAACAGTAGCCACTTTAGGAGATTGCTTCAGTACAGTACAGTACAGTGCCAAAACATATTATGCAATCCTCAACCAAGAATATTGTATTTACTAAAACATGGATTGACCTACAATGACCTACAATGACCTACAATGTAGCTCAAAAATAACCTACAATGAGATACAATGATCTAAAATGGCCAACTGAAATGACTTACAAGCAAAGAGAAATAAAAAAGGGGATTGAGTTGAAGAGTTTGGTATGCGGAAAACATCCATTGTGCATTGTATTGTACATGTATTTTATACAGAACTGCGCCGAGAAACAAGCTAATATGTTGGCCATCAAAGCTTTTTAATTTTTTTAAAAGTTATTTTACAAATAACGTTAAAAAGACAGGTACTAAGTATACTGGCATTTTTTTTAAATTAAGAAAAGTATGTTATAAACTTATGGGACAGGGCATTAATTTAGTTCAATCCCAATTCAACTCTCAGTGGACAGAATAGTCTTTCTCTTTTATTGCAAGCCAATTACAGTTCGAAATTGTGATATTATTACACATTTTAACAGATTTTAACAGAGTTTTACATAAAGAAATGGAGACAAGTGAAATTAGAGAATAATTTCACTTTCGTTTTGTCCGAAAACAAATAATTTCCCTCGAAAGGGTCGGAAAGTTATTTGATTTTGGACATGACGGAAGTGAAATTATTCCCTTATTTCACGAGAATACCAGTCAACTAGGTATTGTGATCATGTGTGACAAATTACGTTCATAAGACGCGGGGTTTTTTTTTCGGTCTTTCTTTATTGTATGGGTACCCCAGGCTTTGAAATGGTTACTTAATTAAGCATACTTTTTACAGAAAGTTTTAATTTTCTGAATATACAGACAACTCGGATCTTTTCGGCAGCGTTTTTCAATGCCGCAACTCCAAAATTTGTAACACCGTTCCAACCTGGACGCCATTTTGGCACTACAGGAAATGTTATTTGACATGTGAAATTGAAAATTAAGGCGGAAATTTCGCCCCAATATCGGACTAATTTATCACACATCGTATTATATTGCGAGTTTGCGTATTAATTTTAGCACGGGCACAATCGCACGAGTTTTGTTGTTAGCTCTATTGTGTCTACGTGGAAAGATAAACTGCTTACTTACATCACTTAGTACAACCTGTTTGGAGGTAGAAGTTGCCAAACAAATTTTCGTGTTCCGCGCAGAATGACCTTCTAGGAAATAGTCTCGATTTTTCAGACCAACCTCTACTGAAAGGTGCCCCAGTAGAATAGCTACAGTTTAAAAGCACTCAACAAGAGTTAAGGCTCCTTTTTATATTTGTGGACACTCAAATTTCAGCTACATACCAAAACAGCCGACAAAAGGTGACAAATTAAAAAAGAAGGAATAACATGCAATTTTCTATTACGAAATCCCCTTCAACCAATCATAACACTACAACAGTATTGTAAAACATCTTGCTGGTTTTTTCGCGACAACTTCCGTTTTAACAAAAGAAGCATGGACTTGAGTCACTTTGTAGCTTTGCAACAAGGTCCTACATTGAATTTAATTCAATGGTTGCAGAACAGAAGTCTTTTGGCAAATCCGCTGAGATGTGCCCAATGTAATATGGCTATGGATTTAAAAGAAAAGAACGTTAATCACATCGACGGTTTCCATTGGTAAGTATTCTCAACTTTATCTTCGAGCCTTTAAAAGGATAAGATCCCTCTTAAAAAGCTATTTTGTTCTGAGAAGAGCACCTACATGTAAGTCAATCGAGTTGAATTATCTTGACTTCCTTTCGCTTTCCCTGTTTCCTTTTCCATGATTTAGAAAGGTACGGCATGTAGTTAATGGTCATTGCTTAGATAATTAAGAGGAAAAGGTTGGGTACTTTGATAGATGTTCAGAAATTTGAGAACGATTGCATCCAATCACAAACACTCATTGGTGTAGTTTCTCGTGATAATTTGAAAAAGTGTTCTATGAAATGTGCAGTTAAGGACGGTGCCTACTAATTAAAGAAATTTTTGTCCCGGTGTGTGATTATGCAGAAAATGTAGATCTTAACAAGTGTTATTGAAATCCAAAAAGTAAATTGGGGGTAGCCACGCATTTGTCAAAGAAAATTCATGAATAATATTTGTAAAAAGCTATAAAATACAAAGCAACGTACGGCGTTTTTTCTCAAATTGAAGCTTAATTATCTCTCAAAAATGCATGGTTACCCCCAATTTTCTTTTTGGATGCCTAGAGTACTTACTAAGATCTACTTCCTCCGGATAGTTTTAAACCGCGCAAAAATATCCCTGTGCTAGTAAGCATCGCCGATAGGAAATTCGAGTATCTCGAGATGCGCAGAACGTATGCGCAATAACAATATTAGGCACCGTCCTTAAATCTGTTCATGGAACTTTCGGCCGGTTCTGATTTGAGGAATTAAAGAGCGTACAAATAGAAGGTCTTAACTAATTTGACTCGAGATCATGCTTTGCACAGGAAAATCTACACTAACGCTTATGGTAATAAGTATGAAAGTTAAGAAAGCCAGTTCCACGCTTCATTGCGTCCCTTTGTGGAGGACAAATTCTACCAGAAAAATTGACAAAATAAAAGAATATAAATAATCGTGGTAGTTAAGTACAGATATTAGCGAGCTTACGCAACAGGACGGCTGGAAGCCTCAGGACGGCAGAATGGCGAAAAAATGTCGCGCGAGACTGTGCATTCCCGATCTTACGCGACATTTTGTCGTCATTCTGCCGTCTTGAGTCTTCCAGCCGTCCTGTTGCGTAAGCTCGCTAATGACAGTAGCTTATCCCTTCAAGGGTACAAAGGAAGGGACGAGAGCATTAAAAGGATAAGATCCCTCTTAAAAAGCTATTTTCTTCTGAGGAGGGCACCTACATTTATCAAAGCCACTCGAGTCGAGTTATCTTGATTTCTTTTCGCTTTCCCTGTTTTCTTTTCCATGATCTAGAAACGTGCGGCATGTACTTAATGGTCATTGCTTAGATAATTAAGAGGAAAAGGCTGGGAACTATGTTAGGTGTTCAGAAATTGGGGAACGATTGCATCAAATCACAAACTCTCATTGGTGTAGTTTCTCGTGAGAATTTGAAAAAGTGTTCTATGAAATGTGCAGGTAAATCTTTTCATGGCACTCTCGGCCGGTTCTGATTTGAGGAATTAAAGAGCGTACAAATAGAAGGTCTTAACTAATTTGACTCGAGATCCTAATTTCCTTCTGTAGTGGAACATGTGTTGTGTTAGCCAGAGAGATAAACTCAGAAAACAAAGTTATTATCCATAATATATTACATACAGGCGGTGCAGTGGATGCAGAAAAAAAAGAAGTCTTCGTACAAGAAGTTTTTTTGAAGAGTTTCCAAAGGTTGCGCTTGAAAAGCTCCTTCTAGTCGTTTACTTCTTTGCTAGGGAAGATTCACAGCGAAGGATTTCGAGGCACCTGGGTTTGAATGCAGGTTTGGCGTCCAATATTTGCAGAAAGTTACAGGATGTCTGTTCAAGAGATCTGGAAGACAGACCTTTCACCCCCTTTGGTGGTCCAGGAATGGTCGTAAAATGTGACGAGAGCAAATTTAACCACAAAGCTAAGGTAAAGCCCTCTTGTCCTTATTTTCCAGAGTTCCAAAAATGCTTTTTACTATATTTGGGAAAATGAAACAAATTGTTTTAAAATCTGTTCGCTTATTCAAAAACGTAAAACAAACTGCTGCTACAAACATAATGATAAAGCACATTTTACTTTTGCCTTCCTTGACGTTTCGTACGCTACAATATACATCCTCAGAAGTGAAAACTGTCCGTATAATAATGCCAGAGTTTTTCACCGCCATGGTTTTCGTTGTTACTGTTCGCTTATTTGCTCCGGTTGTAAATTAAACTTGACGTTTGTCCCTTATACACTTGCAAATGGAATGAAACTTAATTCTTCCAACAGTAAACCACCGTGTGCCTACATACGAAATCCCCAGGAATACAAAATTAGTTCCCTGATTACCCATAAGAATTCACTTGGCGTGCAGGAATGTAGTCCATTAGTGGGGTATGACTGAAAAAAATAGGGTAGATATTACGATAGGGTGGGCGGCTACATAAATGGCCGCCCATTTGGGCCGCCCAATATGGTAATCATATTTATTTGTCTGGTAATTAAGAATACCTCTTGCTTCTCTTCAGTACAACAGAGGGAGAAGGGCGGCCAGAGACACATGGGTGTTTGGGATGGTCACTACTGAGTTTAGTCCAGCGAGGGGCTACTTCGAGGTAGTGGATAGGAGGGACGCGGCTACTCTACATCCAATAATATCCAGATGCGTGCGCCCCGGAACAGAAGTTCACACTGACGATTGGGCTTCTTACAGAAACTTAGACCAGCGAATAAATAATGTTGGCGCACACCAAGTGGTTGTGCATCGTCGCCACTTTGTTGACCCAGCGACTGGTGTTCACACGCAGGAGATAGAGTCATGTTGGAACAACCTCAAGCTGGGTCTAAAAACGCACAGAGGAATGTCCTACAAAACTTCTTAACCATTTTTCCCTTACAGTACGTAGTAACTAATCCAGTGTTATAATTTCTCTTCAATTTATAACATGACTTTCCGATTAAAATTTAACTGTGTCCCAACTAAAAAATGTTTCCAATCAAATCCGCTCGACGATGCTTTCAACGAAATCTTCGAACCAGGAAAAAAACGAGTTTTAAAATCGCTCATTTTCACTTTCACATTTTGAATAATTGCGACGTATGACGGTCGTTCAAATTTGAAAAAAAGGAAAGCAACACGCTTAAAAGTGACCCTATCCCCCCAAAAAATTTTTTCGCTAAAATGAACCTTACCAACTGTTCGAAATGCATTGCGGCCACTTTTTTCATTTTTCTAATAAATCCAGCAATTTTATTGGCTTCAAAAAGTTGGGAAAATCCAAGCATCTTTTGTTCACGACCGAGTCAGAAGAGAAGTGGGTCTATTCCTGATTTGACGTCACAAACTGATTTACATTGCATTAACTCTTTGTAAAAATGCATGACCCACTCTCCTTCTGACTCGGTCGTGAGCAAAAGATTCCTGGTTTTTCGCAATTTTTGAAGCCTATAAAAAGGCAAGATTTGTTAGAAAAAGAAAAAAATGGCGGTAATTCATCTCAAACAGGTGCAAAGATTTATTTTAGCGAAAAAAGAAATTGGGGTTAGGGGCACTTTAATAAGATATGCAAAAATAAATACAAATTATGTGTTAGTTTTTCGCCTTCGGCAAAAACCAAACAAATTTCAGGGTAGAAAAAGTAATGTAGGTTTCCCTGCAAATGCTATTTTTTAAAGAGTTAAATTCAGCTGCCCAATTCTTGCTTCTAGAAGTAGGAGAGAGTATTTTGGTTCCCATGTGGATGCTTACCCTGCGAACAGTTGGCTTCTCCTAGGCTACCCTAGATAGAAACTGCTGCGAACAACTGTTTGATTTGCAGCTGAAAACACGCGCGAGTGCTAAAACGAGTTACCAACTCGGTTCAAATTTCATTTATTCGTCCAGGCGGCTCAGCCAAAGAAAATAATGGTTGTTCCCAGTGATTTCTCTCTCGGGAACCGCAGGATAAACCAACTGCTTGAAGGGTAGTGTATGCTACCTTCGAGTTTTTAAAAATATTTTTAATACTGCATTCCGATAATCATTAAATGAGTGGTAGTATCCGATCCACTGTGTTATTATTATCATAATTTTACAATGTGAATGTTGTTTCTGTTGACAAGTGTTATTATCTACCATCAAACTATCAAAAATTGTGAACGATCTCCCTTTGCAAACGTTTGACTAATTGAATGAATAAAAGTAAATGGAACAGTAAATAACGAAGGAACTCTTAACTGCCGGACCGTTGCTATAGACCTCTGCAAGTAGTCCCTGAAACTGTACAGTTATCCTGTTTTTCAAAGTGCGTTCGATGTAACATTTCTTCGTCTGGTTCAACTCGCAACCATATTTGGTAAATCACGTGACCAAAATAGCAAATGCCTAAAAAATGAGCGGGTTACCGTTTTTTTTTTCCACAAATTTCTAACGCCACAGAATGGGAACATTCTAACAAAACCTGTGGCATGGATTTGAAAAAATATATATAATTTTCAAAAATTTATGACGTGATAAGGCCCACCGATGATACACTTTTCAAAATAGCAGTGCAAATAGAAATTCCATGTTACATGCAGTTTACGAACAATAATGGGACGGTTCCAATTCGTTAAAAAAAAAAGCATCTTCCTTTCGTTTCCAGGGCACGGCAGAGGACTGGGACTAATACCTTCCAAAATGTCTTTTTCTATGACAACTTTAGTATGAAGTTTTAAAACAAAGTTCTTTTTATTATGTTTTCTGTAGCCTCTCTCTAGTATGAAGACAGATTTTCCAAAAATTTTCGAATATTCTTGTTATATAATAAACTTAATCCTTTTCCTATGATGACTGTAGAGTGAAGTCTTGAAAAAAGGTTTTTTCAATGTTTTATGTACACTATCATCGGTATAAAGACAGTATGACAATCAAGAGTTTTTGGAGAGCTCGATTGGTAACATCGAGTTCGATAAGCAGCAATGCTTGGTAATCGAGCTCGATAACTAAGTGTTCGAAATCGAGCTCGATGTTGTCATTGTCGAGCTCGACATTTCGAGTGCGATTGTCACTCGAGTTCGACAGGTAACTCGAGCTCGAATACGGTAAATCGAGCTCGGTTGTCTAAAAACTAAAACTGATCCAAGAATTCTAATGAGGAATGTCTCATCGGGTTTAAGTAAAACTTATGCACTTGACGTTTCATCGACGTTTTTACAGGATGATATTTTTTTTCTTTATTAGTCAAAATTACCTATCTATACTTTTTACTTTACTTAGGATGCTATCCGAAGGAAGGAACGCATAAAGTCCCATGTGTAGCGCAATGCTGCTCTGAGGACCTTTGCAACATCGGATTCGGTGATACAGGTTCGTGACAGTTGCTTCTAGTTTCCAGATTTAGTTACTTATCTTTTTTTTTTTTTTTTACGTACAAGACTTTCTTTGCAACCTATTTATAAAAAGATAATATCTAAGCGCGCAGGTGTCTAAGCGTAAACAAGTATGGAAAATTGCATTAAATCTATCAATAGCTAAATCAAAAGTAGCGTTGTTACTGTA
>NC_090895.1:19235688-19253188 GCF_036669925.1 Montipora capricornis | reverse complement strand
TCCCGTTCACGGGTCGTATCTGTTTCGACAGTATTAGAAAAGGATGTGTGTCGTTAGTAGCTGTTTCATATATACGGAGTTGTGTTTCTTTTGCAACGCGTAGCACAGCAAAGGCAAGCCCTGAGGGCCATCGATGTTCTTCATGTGTGCCGGATCTGCTCTTGCAATGCTGCGCGAGCACGAAGCTTTGAGAAGAACTCTTTTGGAGTGAATTTTTTTATTTATGCGATATTTTTAACGTTAATTTTGCAGAAATCATATAATTTATTCACCTAAAAGCCTTCATCTTATAGTAATACTTATTTAATTTTTGTTGGTGATTTTCTGGTGTTGTTATTTGGCTGCACATACATCAGCATCCTTCTCCTAAATCTAGACTTTTTCTCCATTATTTATCTGACCGCAAATGGGAAAAGGTAAACCACTTTTTTTGAAATACGAGAAGCATTGGCATCTACCGTAAAAGAGTGACCATATGTGACCACAGGAAACACATTCCGTTCAAAGGAATGCAGTCTCATGGAAAAGAGAATTGGGTGCTGCATTGTTCTGCTCTCATGGAGCAAACAATGCCAGAGGGGTGGTGATTCTAATTGGGAACAATTTTTATTGCGCAGTGGCACAGTCTTTTGTTGACATAAATGGTATATTTATTATACTGAAGGTACTTTTGTGTGGAGAACCTGCTTTTTTAGTCAACATATCTGCTCCGAATCAAGACACTGAACTAGTTAGTTTTCATCGGTCGTTATTGCAAACCATTGTGAACAATAGTTTGTATGAGATTCAAAACATCATTGTGAGGGGAGACTTTAACTTTCCTTTGAATCTGATTATTGACAGAACAGGTGAAAGTAAAATAAGATCCCTAGACAACCTGTAATTAACACAATTGAGCATATACAGTCAGAGCTTACTTTACATGATATTTGGCGAGTAAAGAATCCCACGAGACGCAGCTTTACTTGGAGTCAATTAGAACCTTTGAGTTTTTTGTAGACTTGACTATTGGCTTATTTCCAATTCCTTATCCGATAACGTTAGCTATGTTGATATAATTTTTGCCATAAAAACTGACCACTCCGTAATAATAATAGAGTTAAAAGGTGTTGAAATTAAATTAAATCGTTGCCTTCTAAATGATCAAACAATACGCTGGTGAAATAAATTCTCTCTTACCTACTTGGCTTCAAGAAGGGAAGCAAGATTTAAGCGATCCCCGCTCTGTATGGGACTGGGTGAAATATATAATATAAGAAATATTCTAGACAATGTTCGATTAATAAAAGTAACCTAACGAAAGCAGAAAAGCAGGGTTTAAACAAATAATGTCAAGAAGCCTCATTGGTTTTTCAAAATAACCCTTATCAGCTTTGAATGTCTTGAAAGAAAAAATGGAACAGCTGTATGAAAAAGAGGTTGAGGGTACGTATCTAATCATTAGATCGCGAGCTAGGTAGCATGAACACGGAAAAAACAAAAAAAAACCTCTAAATATTTCTTTAACTTAGAAAAACGCAATCTTATTAGAAAATACATTCAAAAGCTACGCCTAAGTCAAGTCATTACATCAGACCCCTTTAAAATCTTAGAAGCTAAGAGAAATTTCTATGAAAGCCTTTCAAATCTTAGAAGCTATTAAGAGAAATTTCTATGAAAGCCTTTATAACTGAACGTTCTTTCTGCCTTAAGGATTTACCTATACCAACACTTTTAAATGAATCTAGAAATCGCCTTGAATGCTTAATAAGTATTGAAGAGTGTACTAAGGTTCTGATCTCCTTGCAATATAAATAAGGTTCCCTGAAATGATGGTTTACCCATAGAGTTTTGCAAGACTTTGTGGAACCTCTTAGGACCCCCTCTCTTGGGAGAACATTTAGTTGAATGCTGCAATGTGTCTTTTGAAAAAGGAATAATGAGCCCGTCACAAAACAGGCTGTCATTACACTTATTGAGACAAAAGACTAAGACCGCCTTTTGAATGTCGACGCAAAGATTGCCTCAAAAGTTACTGCACAGAGAATGAAACGCGTTTTGCCTAATTTAATTCGTAATAATCAGTCAGGGTATATTACTGGCAGAAATGTCAGTGAAAAATATACGCTCAATTCTCGATATAATGGAGTGTACAAAAGATAGGGAAGTTACCAGGTCTTTTATTATTTATCGATTTTGAGAGAGCTTTTGATAGTCTGCAATGGAAATTTTTTGAAAAGTGCTTGAACAGACTTGCTTTTGGGCTTGATTTATACGATGGGAAAGTATTTTCTACAAGTATATTCAAAGCTGCGAAGTTTTTGCTCACATTTGTTAGGCAGGGCGATCCCCTCTCCCCATATCTGTTTGTGACTGCAGTTGAAACACAGACGATAGCTATCGGAAGGCAAGAGAGTGTTAAAGGAATAACAATAAAGGGCTGGGTTTATAAAATAAACTCCTGCAGTTTACTGATGTCATAACTGCTGTCTTATCAGGATTCGGATAGAGCTTTGATTAAATTACTTGAAGGTTTTGAGAAAGCTTCTGAGATAAAAATTAATGTCACGAAAACGGAAGCAGTGTGGGTTGGGTCCCTTCAGAACTGTGAAGATCAACCACTTGCGGTTAATTGGAAAACATTCTTAATTTTTTTTTAGGAATTGATGTGATGTACAGCTTGTAGTTGACAAAAAGAACTTTAACCAAAGGTTAAAAAAAATTGAGAACTTAATAATTTCCAATTCGTGGAAAGGTAAACATTATCAAAGCAGTTCGTCTTCTTAAACTGATATATCCCAGCTTTGTATTTCATTTTTTTTATGCAACGGAAAAGCCAAGAGCCAAGGCGGTCTTTTTCTATATCCATATAATTATGAGCCAAATCAAGTTTGCGTTTCAAAAGCCTTTTATGGAAAATTAGTAGTATGGTGGTCAAATGTAAGAGAACTTGAAGATCCCGACAACTTGTATAAATACGATGTGGAATAACAAAGACTAAGATAAAAATTGACGGTAAAAGTGTATTATATAAACATATTATTTCGATAAGCATGTAAAATATAGAAGTGATCTGCTGTCCAACATCGAGTCTTTTAACGATGTCAGAGGTGCGGGTTTAACAAAATCGAATTTCCTAGTATCGACTGGTCTCAAGAAATCTGTTCCTTTCAGATTGCGGATAAACTTACCCAATTTTAGATTTAAGTAAGGTAGGACTGTTTTAGATGACATCGACTGACGTTTCGACAACCTGAGCGGAAGTCTTCTTCAGAGTCAAGTGATTTGTGCAACGTCCGTGGATACTTTGAGAACTCCGGTCGTAGATGTCAACTCAGTCGTGATGTTATCGGTCGACTGTCAGTTGAGCCTAGATGTACTTGGATGTGAAGACTAAACAATAATTGGTGCATTGTGATCCGTCAATGGGTGTAAGGTCTGTACTTGTATCGTAGAATACGTTGGGCAGTACTGTGATGGAGTGAATCAGAGTGATGTTTGTCTGTTGTTGATGTCGTCGATGAGTCGATTTTAGGGTGCGGGAAGATGTGGGCATCGGTTTATTGGTCTCTGTTGTAGGTTAGTAAACCAGCTTCCCAGTACGATCCGTTGGTAGTAGCTAGTGTTGTAATGTAACACGCTCCTATCAGTAAAAAGTGTTAAATTCTATCCTGTGCACGAATGACCTGCTATGTAAGATAGGATACATTTCCAATTGGAACTGCTCTTTTTGTCATTAGGCGCGACAAAAACTATATCCCATATAATGATTGCTTGTTCTTTTTCGAACGCTTTTTGGAATGAAGTTAATGACAACATTCTAAATATACTAAAGAGTTTCGGAGGCCTTTCGGTCGCTTATTGCGATGTTAAACTAGGGATATTAAAGGAGAAGTTGGATCTAATTAATTATATATGAATTCGTGGAAAATCATACTTGTGGAGTTGTAAAGGATTCAAACCTCCCTTAAAGCCACTTAAGTAAAGTTTTAATCAACAAATATAAGACAGAAAAACATATTTATTTCAAATTAAATAAAATGGACTTGTTAAAAAAAATGGAAGAGATTTAAGGAAGTAAAATCATTTGTTAACTGGACTAGAAAGCTGTATTATTAAAATTTTTAGGTTAAGTAGGTATTGACATACAATACTCGTCACATTTGTTAGAACACCCACACCCGTTTCCCCCTTCCTCCAATGTTGATTTCCACAACTACTAGTAGTCGCCCGAAAAATTCTCACACAACATTGAATTGGGGGAAGGGGGATGTGGTATAAGCTAACATCTTGTAACACGATGATTCTGACCATTCGCTAAGTGTTCCAACTAAATATGTCTAGTATTGTAGGTATCGGAGAGGCTGAACATTTGCGCACGCATGCGCTGACGGAATGTTTGAAGACGAGACGAGAAAAATATGCAGTACCTCCAGACGTGTCGCTGGAGCGTCGTACCAAACGAGTCATCCCGGGATTTCGGCCCCTGCGATCGCTTTTGGACGCAGTTGGCCCTTCGCTGCTTTCTGCTACCGACCTCGCCTCCCGGTACGGCATTGAGGGAGGGATATGTCGGCCCCTAAACCATATGAGACAAATCCCACGCCTACTCACAGCTCCAAACCGCCCTTGTCATTACAATTTAACGTAAGATTTCAATGGCTTATATATTCAAGAGAAAAGTCATTTTGTTTGTCATATGGTAAGCACTGGAGTCGCAGATTACAAGGTGCATGCATGCGCCCTGCCGAAGGTAACACACATGCATGCATAAAACTTTATTTCATCTCGAATTTCAGAATAATATCTTCGAGACATTACAGCTAACATGCATAATATATACAGATACTTAACTAAATATTAAATAATATTTAAAGATATATTATCTAAACGAAAAGCCGCTGTACAAAATCCGGCCCTGGATCAGTTTAAAACCAGTAAACACAGTGGTACGGGAAAAATCAGGTAGCGCATTTCGCAACGTCCTTAGCTAATACGTAAGAAAAGAACTAAGACCATAACTGGTTGTTCTAGGTTTATTGAGGGACAGAATGTAATTTCCACGAAGATCATGTATAAGAAGAGAACGGGTGAGAAAACGTATTTTTCATATATGCAGGACAAGCCTTTTCTTTCTTTAACTACTTTTATACAATAATTACGAGGAAATTTTGAACGCGCTTATTGCATAGAGAGGTAGAGTTTGACTTAAGTGGTACGTAAGAGGACAGGTAATTGCCAATATAAATCTCATTACTCTCTTATTTACATTATACCGTTTCTTTGACAAGAAATTACTAAAGGCCAGGCCGAATTTCCTATGATAAAAAGTCTACGTTAACAGCACGCACCTTGGCTACTCCTTAGTATCCGCCCAGAAATCTTCTTCTCGGTACTTTTTCCTCATTTGATGAGGACCAGTCTCCGCTTGCCTCCTTCATGCCCAAAGGGAATTATGGGTAATTCGGCCGTTCCACGACAAGGGAAGACCCCCGATTCTCATTTCATAGATTTTCTTATGAGTGTGGAGCCACCCAGTCCTACCAGCAAAATACAGCATCCATTGAAGTTTTTAGCTTTCAAAACTTGCTCAAATTGTATCGTTAGGTCCTGGAATTCGTCCACATAAAGGCCAGAGAGACGACCTCACTGGTGCTGTCAACCGCTATGTTTACAACACATCAATTTAGGCGTTTCAGTCTGCATGAAATCATCTCTCACCTCTGTCTCGAGAAGACCAGGCACGCACGGTTCTTACGTTACGTTTATGCTCCTGTAGAATCAACCAAAATCTCAACTCCTTTTCAAAAGTTAACCAGCATCTTAATATTTTTGGTAGGCTACAATACCGTAGGTATCGGAGAGGCTGAACATTTACGCACGCATGCGCTGGCGGTTTAAAGACGAGATGAGAAAAACTACCAAACTACCAAACTACCAAACGAGTCATCCCGGGATTTCGGCCCTTGCGATAGCTTTCGGACGCAGTTGGCCCTTCGCTGCTTTCTGCTACCGACCTCGCCTCCCGGTACGGCATTGAGGGAGGGATATGTCGGCCCCTAAACCATATGAGACAAATCCCACGCCTACTCACAGCTCCAAATCGCCCTTGTCATTACAATTTAATGTAAGATTTTGATGGCTTATATATTCAAGAGAAAAGTCATTTTATCTGTCATATGGTAAGCACTGGAGTCGCAGATTACAAAGTGCACGCATGCGCCCTGCCGAAGGTAACATACATGCATGCATAAAACTTTATTTCATCTCGAATTTCAGAATAATATCTTCGAGACATTACAGCTAACATACATAGTATATACAGATACATAACTAAATATTAAATAATATTTAAAGATATATTATCTGAACGAAAAGCCGCTGTACATAATCCGGCCCTGGATCAGTTTAAAACCAGTAAACTCAGTGGTACGGGAAAAATCAGGTAGCGCATTTCGCAACGTACTTAGCTAATACGTAAGAAAAAGAAATAAGACCATAACTGGTTGTTCTAGGTTTATTGAGGGCCAGAATGTAATTTCCACGAAGATCATGCATAAGAAGAGAACGGGAAAGAAAACGTATTTTTCATATATGCAGGACAAGCCTTTTCTTTCTTTAACTACTTTTATACAATAATATGAGGAAATTTTGAATGCGCTTATTGCATAGGTAAAATTTGACTTAGGTGGTACGTAAGAGGACAGGTAATCGCAAATATAAATCTCATTACTCTCTTATTTACATTATACCGTTTCTTTGACAAGAAATTACTGAAGGCCAGGCCGAATTTCCTATGATAAAAAGTCTACGTTAACAGCACGCACCTTGGCTACTCCTTAGTATCCACCTAGAAATCTTCTTCTCGGTACTTTTTCCTCATTTGATGAGGACCAGTCTCCGCTTGCCTCCTCCATGCCCAAAAGGAATTCTACCGGCAAAATACAGCATCGATTGAAGTTTTTAGCTTTCAAAACTTGCTCAAATTGTATCGGTAGGTCCTGGAATTCGTCTACAGAAAGGCCAGAGGGAGGACTTCACTGATGCTATCAGAGCGCAATGCAGACATATCTGCGCATTTGGCTAGATGTCACTTGTCGAAGTGTAGTGACGTTACAGAGGTTAAACTGATCATTTCAAGAGCGGGAATGTAGCAATTGTCAAGCTCCCAACTGAAGGGATCGACCATCTGCCCAGGCACAGACATCTACTGGGACGATTTTGGCGTGGTCTAAGATCCTGCCCTGTGAAGGGCAGCCACGTCATTACCTTCCAAATGGCCGACGAAATAAAGCTTATTTTTCAAAGAAATACTGCTGTCGGATCACGTAAGTACACTTTGGCCTCGGTTAATTCTTGTGGCGAGTCCCGTTTAGCCCTAATACCAGTGTTATTCAGGCTTCAGCTGTTGTTGTTGTTTTTCATTGGTGTATACCTAAAACTAAAATGTACTTCTTTTTACTGTCTAGCAACCAATACCAACTATATACTCTCCGTTGTTTTCGTTTTTTACTAGCCTGAATGGGAAACAATATTGGAGAATATAGAACCAGTGCTGGGCTGCACGTACCATAGTGTGAACTCCTCCGCAGAGTTTGTCCCTTTCTGAGTCTTTCTACTACCATTCAGGAATAGTTTCCTGTTATTTATCGTACGCATTGTTGTTATTATTCACACATAGCTATGCACCACTTGCCGTAAGAAGCATGCTGAGCGACTGGCGGCAACTGGATGGCAGAGCTCTGCTAAAGTCTTGTCTAACCAGGAAGAAGCAGATACTGGGAGGTTTGTTGATTATGTTTATTGCGTTCGAGGTCCTAGACCACAGAAGCAGCTAATTTAGTGCCAAGTCACATGCTGAGAGCGAGCAGTTAAGGCAAAGATCACTCAGTTTGCGTGGACCCTTTTTCTATCATGATGCATAAGACATTGAATGATATGACACCAGAAGTTCTGCAATCAAGGTTTGTTTATGGTGATAATCAAAGTGCTTATCATCTAAGGAATACTGAAAACAAATTAGTTCGTCCACAACTGCACCCTGATTATTTGAAGAGAAGTTTTTCGTGCAGAGAAATAGTTAAGGCCATTCTGGAATGTTGTAGAAAATATAAAGGATTAAATTAAAGGAAATGTACTATAATAATTATTTAACTGCAGTAAATCTCTAATGTGACCTGCCCAACTGATGAATTGAGATGATTTTCATTTTCCGATATGGCACTAAGAAGTCCTCTTGCAAAATTTACATACTGACCCCCTTCAACCCAGACCTAAACAAACATAGTTCCTCCGTCTTTGCAAATGGAAAATAGCCTTGAACCCCCTCGTCTCTCCCCTCCCCTCTACATAAACCGGTCCCTTAATGCCCCTCTAGCCGATCTTTAGTAATACAGTTAACATGTTTTATAAACCCCGCCTATACCTCACGGTAAAATAGATAATATTTCGATCCTCCAGAGTTGCTAAAGCTGAAGCAAGAACAGCCATACGGGCACATGCTGCTGAAATGCAGACAACGCCATTTCGCCAGTTCCCCACGCCTGCCTCAAACCCACATTCCAGTCCTTGTTGGAGTCCTGTCTTGATTCCCGAAGTGACCTCCGGTCATAGGCCTGAATTAGGAAGCACCTATAAAGCTGCAATGGACGAGGTTGCAAGAAATATTCCTTGCGAAAGAAAACCTCTAAAATCTCAGCTTGTCTCATGGGAAAAATGTACTTCAGAACAGCGACAGTGCATCATCGAAAAGGCCAAAGTAGACTCCATGCTTGTGTGCGAAGTGATAGCCCCAAACTACGGGAAGGTGCTTTTTAATGCCATGGCCACCTTAGGAGAAATGGATGACGTAGCAGAAGCCAATGATGTCCTCAAAGCCTTGATGAGCGCTTACAAGAATGCTAAAAGCAAAAGCACCAAGACGCAAATTCTCAGCCTATCTGCGTACAAGTATTCGGTGAGCACACTGAAGAAACTTCACGCACCATGTGGAAAACTGTCTACACATCAGATACAGAGAGCGCGGTGTCATGCAAGAGCGATGGGTCCAGGCTTGGCTCCTGAGGAGAAGAAATACCATCGTGTCCACATTGATATGAGCAAAGTTGATCATTTCGTTGAGTTTATTAATCGCCCGTACTTTATCAGGATGTATCCTACGGAACTAAGTTACTTAAGCTAGACAGTGACCAGACAATGGAGATGCCAAACGTTGTCCGTACAGTAACTCGTTGTACAATGATTAGTCAGTACATGCACTTCTGTCAGGAGGAGAGATTTGAACCTCTAAGTCGCACTACCCTCTTCAAGATTCTGGAAGTAGGACAAGCTTTGCAGCGAAAGTCTTCACAAGGCCTCGACAATACGGCCGCCGATGCCTCTGCAGGTTTCCATAAAATTGAATCGATAGTCGATGATCTAGAGAAAGGAGAGATGGACAGGTAATGGTGCTCTGAAATCAAGGAAAGGCTAAGGAATGGGAAATGCTATTTGAAAACCAATTTTATTGTTCATTGCAACCCTGAAGAAGCCTTTTGTCCTGATCATTGCCGCAAGTTCGCACTTAGTGACGAACAAGATCCTGACTTCCAAGAGAAATGCCCCCCTCAACACACAGAAAGCTGCAGTGACTGCCAAGACCTTCGAAACGCATTCGATGAAGTCGAAGCTAGAATTCAAAGTGCCCTGTGGATTCCTCACAGCAATGAACAACGAGAAGATCTGCTATACGACTTCAAGCTGGCAAAGGCAGATATCTTGCACTGAAAGGCGAATGTTGTTCGTTCCGTTAACCAGGAAGCGGCAAGGCAAGATCAATTGAAGATGATAAGTGTGAATCCAACTTTTTGTGCGCTGATAATAATGGATTGGGCGATGAAGTTTCTTCAGCTTAGATATCGAGAAAAACAGTCCGACTGGTTCGGAAAGAGAGGATTGAGTTGGCACATATCGACGGTGATCACAGGTGATCTTGACGTCAGTGGAAAGCTGGAGATGCAATAATATGCCAATCTGTTTGATGCATGCCAAAAGGATTGGTTCGCTGTGTGTTCTATTCTAGAAAACACATTAGGAGAACTTAACGCCAAGAAGCCTCACATCACCCAAGTTTATTTGAGATCAGATGAGGCTGGTTGCTACCATAATAGTTCTCTAATCACTGCAGCAAGGAGCGTTAGTGAACGGGTTGGTGTTGACGTTTGTCGCTATGATTTTCCTGAACAGCAATATGGCAAAGATGTTTGTGATCGGATCTTGTGCCCTATGAAAACATGCATCCGCCGTTTATGCGACGAAGGACACGACATTCTGACAGCGGGGGACATGAGAAGTGCACAATCTGAACTACCAGTTAAGGGTACCCCCGCGTGTGTTTGTGAGGTTGACAAAGCGAAGTTAACCCTAGAAGTGAACAAAATAGATGGTTTCAGCAAACTGCATAACATCCAGATTGACGAGAAAACGTTTCGTGTGTGGAAGTCCTACAGAATTGGGCGTGGCAAGGAAATCTCATTCGACCAGCTGGTGACAAAAGATCAAGGGGACACCTGTCTCATAGTTAAGGAAGAGTTTTCCCTTTTCATAATTCACGTGTATACCAAAGCAGAGATTCTGTAGCGGAGGATTCAGATGAAAGCAATCGTCATCACGATTTGGACAATTCGGACATTGAAATTTTTGAATGCTTGGAGTCTGGGTGTGGGAGGAGTTTTCAGCTGTTTTCAGAACTTGAAGCGAATTTAGATGTACGGGATCACTGCGATGAGGCTGAAAGACCGTCGGAAACGCTTTAAGATACGATTCGTAGAGATTGGGTGGAGAGATTTACCAAAACAGTCAACATCACTGAAGATAAACCTTGCGAACCTGTCCACCAGAGTGAAAGTGCACCGGCGCCAACCACGAGCTGTGTTATTATGGGCTGGGCCTAACCAAGCAACGAGCAGGATCAACTAGATTCCCCGAGAAAGTTAAAAACTACCTGACGGCAAAGTTTGACCTCGGAGAACAGTCAGGGCTAAAAGCTGACCCTCAGCAAGTGTTCAATGATATGCGGAAGGGAAGAGATGAGCAGAACAGAAGGTTATTTGAGCGAGAAGAGTGGATAAAAGTTTTTCACGCCTGTCTGCAAACAGAAGAAGACAACAAGCAACCTCACCTGAAGGTGAGCAAAGTTCAAAGGAACTCTTTCTAGACGAAGAACTAGAAGAGGCACAGCGGCTGATGGAGCACATCTCAGAGGAACTGAGGCCGCAGTGTCCCCTTTCATACGACACCTTCAACTTGTGCGGGTGTGCAAAGAAAAATAAGCTGCATCAATTTAACGTGACAGTGCTCAAGGTTATCTTGCGCCTTTATGAAGTACCATTTAAATCAAGAGACAGAAAAAAGGACCTTATAGATCTATTGATGTCATTTGTTCAAGAATGCAAATGCTTTAATTAGAGCACTACTGGTACATTCAAATCTCGACAAGTTACATCGTCTGGAAATAAGGAGGCAAAACCAATGCAAACTGAACTGTTTTTTTGCGTGTGTGTGTGTGTGTCCACCCAACCGAAGTTACAAGGACCGAACTAGTGTTACACACCAACGTTGCGAGGACCACCGTAGTTGTGAGGACCGATACCTGGTCCTCGTAACCCTTAAGGCTCTAAACGGTCTAAAATGATCAGCAATGTCTCCCCGACTAGTTTAAGAGCTGGTCCTCGTAAACCACCGAAACCGTGTGTAAAATGGCGGTCCTCGCAAACCACCCAACATGGGTTTCCGGTTTACTTGACATTTCCATTACTATCTGGATACTTTGGGAAGAGTATCGCAAGCTGAGGATAACAGTCGACATACCCTCTAATAAAAGTCCCTTTCAGATCCTTTTTACACTCTACTTTAAATTTTTGATTATACACACCATTTTGTGGTCCTCACAACGTTGGGGTGTAAACAAAGGATATTCCCTGAATGTAAAAAACACTTGCCCATCTAAATGCTACTTTGTTTAACAATTATTCGCCGAAGGCGAAGTGATTATCGGTGAATATCCACCGAGACGAAGTCGAGGTGAATATTCACCGATAATCACTGAGCCTGAGGCGGATAATTGTTTTAGTATAAATACACAGGTGATTATTTCAAAAAAGAGAGGAAAAAAAAAAAAAAATTTCAACGCGAAATCATTTTCACTTACAGTGGCAAAACGACTACTGGCAGCCATTTTGTCCGTCGAGGTGATTATCGTCTCATAATCCGAGATAGCGAGCCAATGAGAGCGCGCAATTTTGTAAAATCACCTGTGTATTTATACTAAATGCAATTATTTCCATCCGTGTCTTTGGTTATAGAGCAACAGTCGTCTACGGGAACAGTTATTACTCCATGGCAGCTATCGTCATGCTTTGCTTGAGACTGCTGCGGGTCACTACGGACTGAATGAGAAAACTGGATCGCTCCACCAGCTATCTTTTAATCACACTAAAATGACCACTTTTTAATCAAATTTAACCTAGTTTCAAGGCTTTGGGGAATAAAACAAAAGAAATTTTACACTGATCTAAGAAACTCATTTTAACCCCAGTTAAATTCCCCTTTCTCTTATAACCAAGTAAGAAACTTGGTATGTTTAAATTATCACACTTAGTAAAATAATACAATGGAACCAAGGTAAAAAATTAATAGTTTTAATTTCCGCACTTTATCTTCATCACATAGAAGAACTGTATACAGCGACGTCAAAGTCGTTTATTCTCTACCGCTTGTCTAAAATGACCAATTGTTGATTTACCATGGAAACGACTTATTTGTTGAGAAACAGGCCCCTCGACCACTTTTGCAATGTGTTTGGAGTCCCAGAAAATGATCACATAGTGAATTAGAAAGAATGTAACTGCTTCCACAGATGGCGCATCCTAATTCCACAGTATTTTGGCGCCGTCCATGACCCACCGAATAAAGCAGAACTTAGCAAGGGGTGGTACCACTTTTCAATTGTGAGTAGGCTTCTTTTGATTCAGTTTCTTCGCTGTTATACTGCAAATTATAGAAACTCTATTTGGTGTTTAATGCAAAGTTTCTTAACTTCCTTTTTATACGCGCTTTAAGAAAAACAAAGAGGAATTGTGGAATTTGAAAAAAAAAGGATAATTTACTTCAGAGATCATTATACAACAATAAAAGGCTCGGATAACACAAAGGGTTTTTTTTACATAAAGTATTGTTGTCTCTGACAAATTGTAATTACCCTAATTTTCTTTTTGGACTCCCACCGCTCTTGCTAAGATCTGCTCCAGCAGTAAAATCATACACCGCGCAAACCCAGAGTTTTTTAAGACCAGCAACACATATGCCATATGCCAAGGCGCCCACCTTCAGTAAGTTATATGAGGCCGCCTTTAATAGGGGTTTACACCTTAAACAGCTAAAATGCAGCAGAACCACTATCAGGCCAGCCAACACGGATTCTTCTCCAGAGTTGCTATTCACCAGAAACGTCGGTGACCACAAACTAATTATGCTTTACCTGCACATCAACGACAGACCCAGCGCTAGTAATGAGGCTGGAGAAATCAAATCCTTCATTCAAATTTTTTGAACCACTGCTGGATTTGCCAGCAAAGAAAGAGACCACGGAACTGTATTTTTTTACGATGACAATGGGTGTTCCAATTAATCAGCCACCTCTATTGCATCTACATGGAGGCCCCGATGGTGGTTCTTACTATAGTTCTTGCCACTGTAAAGCAACCACCCAAATCTGATAGATTTTGTTCGGTTACATTTTACCCATGTCCAATCTGAATGACATGAATCAAAATCTCAACGTAACTGATTTATGTCATGTCTGCCAAGTCAAGACCCTGTCATGGGAAAATCAGCGAAACTATGCAGTCTTGAATAACAGCTTAAAGACCCTATGCAAAAATGGCTGCCTTTAAATTATTCTTTTGTTCATATTTGAGATAGCCCAACTAACCTCGTTTTTGAGACAAAAATTTTAAAGAATTTGTTATCCCGAACGAGGTTAGTTGGGCTATTTTGAATATGAACAAAAGAATAATTTAAAGGCTGCCATTTTTGCATGAGGTCTATGTTATGCGCAACAGTTGCCAGTTGAAGTCTCCTTAAAATTTCCTTAAGGGTGGTTGCTTCATAGAGGGATTGTACAATGATTCCGAAATCATTCCAAAATCTATTAGTATTTCGTGAAAAAGTAGACTTCTTTCTATAATTGTACAGTCAAATTACTTTTCAGCTTAACAATGAGACGAAGAAGACAAGGGATATTACAGTAAATTATCATGTTATCCATTTCTATTGTTTGTATCATCTAAACCTCAATATCAAGTTGAATTGAAGAGCTTCCTCAAGAGGGGCATTAAAGGCTTTTTTGGACGTTTAATTTTTGCAAACGGACTTGTTTTGACATGAGGAATGTTGTTCTGTAAACTTTTTTGCTTCATTCTCAAGAAAACTGGGCCAAAAATCGCAAAAACGCGCACAAGGTAATTTTCATGTCAACAAAGTGCGTATGTAAAGAAATAGCAACATCCTGCAGAAAAAATAATCAAACTCCTCACCAGGAAGCAATATTTGCCCATTTACGGGAAGCCCTTCAATTTTAAGCAAGGGGCATATTAAAAAAGATATAGGTCACACTTTTGCAAACTCCGTGAAATTTAAAAACCATGAAACAAGACAAAAAAGTCTAGTTTTACACAAACTCTCAGGCACCTAGAAAATGCGGTCAAATTTCTTGGCCCACAAGCTGATCAACACTGTTGCCACTCAATCTCAAGAGATGATGATAACAGCCCAGAGTTTGTGTTAACTTTATACGCAAACCAACAAAGGAGGGGTGTGAACTGAAGCATTCCTCTGTTGTTGTTCCTATTGTTCAAATTGACTTTCTGAAAGTCTGCCAGCACCACCCAAGCACTATGCGGTCTTAAATGTCTTGGAGAACTTTCACAAATTTTGTCAACCAGGAAAAAGTAGGGTTGACAGATTTTGTAAGCAAAGTTATCAAGTTTATGCAAAAAATGCCAAATACCACCACATATGCAAGTAAAGAATAGCATAAAAGTATTGCCACGAACTGGGCCAATATGTACCCACCGGCAAAATCAGAGCATAATGCCAAAACTGGGGTACCATTTCTGTTTAGGATCAGCAATTTTCGTTTTACATATATTCAGGGCTCAAAATTGCGACCAATACGGTCGCATTTGCGACTAAAATATCTGGAGAAGTCGCAAATTTGCGACTTGTTGTCACCTTCGTTCTTTCGAAACAAAAGGGTCAGCAGTTGCCACTTTGCTGCCACTTTTGCTAAAATAAATAAATAAATAAATAAATAGATGACAAAATTATTTTGTTTCTCGCTGTGAATTTTCTCTGATGGTAGCGTAATTGTATAGTAATTTAGCTGCGATGTTACGTGCACAGCTCCGTTCCTTCGATCATTCGCCATTTTCAGCAGTTTCTTTACACACAAGTACTGCGGGCTCATATTTTTTTGCTAAACCGCTGACAACACAATGCAGCGCAGCGATTTTGCGACTAAAATTTGCGAAATTGCGACTAAATTTTCGTATCTTATCACAAAATGCGACTGGATTTTTTCGTTAATTTCGAGCCCTGAATATTGCCCAAAAATTGATAAGAAGTCTCTGCAGTTTGTTTGACAAAAATAAAATATTAAACAGCTATAACCACTGTATTATGTAACAGCAAGACCTCTATTACATGTAGAATGTTTTGAATTATGGTTATTATTCCCATCATCCATTAGAGGGGAAGTTGCTAAAAGGCCACTTCCAGTGTATTTAACCGTATGGAAGATATCTTATTGACAGCTCAAATTTCGACAAGTCAGCAGAAATGCTTCAAGCCAATTTTACAGGTACACAGTCCCAAAGAGCCGGCCGGGTTCATCATGGCTACCTTCCTGCATTAGTAGAATCTTGTTCTACCGGTAACAGGGGCTTCATTAAGAGAAAAGCTGCAGGAAAATAATTTAAGATCAGTGAAGATCATTTTACCAGACCGCTCTCAGCACCACAATTTTCTCCAAAACAAGAATATAAAATGCCAATGAAACCCCTACATAAATTCAATAAAATGATCTATCAGAGCCAATCCTAATCCCCCCTAACTCAGTAAATACAAAGCAACACATCATACGTGAAACCCTCAACATAACGCCTTGGCACTGCCAATGACCATCCTTAATTTACAATGAAGAAACTGTGTAGTGCTCACTGGAGGCTCTGCAAATAAAATAGAAAATTGTTAGAAATACTGTATTCCTTTCTAAAGATCTCCACAGCAAAGACACAGATTATAATGGGGACCTTTGTAGATCAGAGGACGAGAATGACTACAAGTTTTCCGTTCTGAGCATGCACATTTCGAAAAATGTTGGCCTCCTCGTCCTCTGATCTCAAAGTCCCTAATAGCTTTTTAGCCCCACGATTCCAAAGCTCACTCAGATATACATCACTGTTTCAACATTCAACACAAAATCATTAATAAAAACCCTCACATCATACTCATAATTATCACAAGTTAAGGTACATGTACCTTTGATTTTAAATGTTGCTATAATATTGAGTCAAACAATATAAAACAAAACAAGAAAGCTGTAAAGGTTTGTTCAATATAATTATGCTCTGTCCCCATTTAACGTAGCAATGCTTATAGCCCGGGAAATCCCCATAATAATCTGAAGACCATAAAAATATTATTTTAAAACTGCATGAAAATTAATATTTAAAGTGGTACTATGATCAAATTTTTACCCCTTGATTTTTTGAGAGTATCACACAGAATTCCATAAAAGAACAAAAACGCCATTTACCGTTTGCAAATATTTGCATTGGTTCCGGAGATATTTAAATTTGAAAAATGGGTAAAATATGCAAATGAGATGACTGATGACGTCATACACTCAACCCAATATTAACTTGAGTATATAAATAGAGCTAACGTGGCCAATTTGCAGCGCAGACCATTGAAACTTGGTAGTCTACTAGTTCTACAGGAAACACACCTATGGTTATGAAAAATTATGTTCCCATGGCAACTCACTCTTTTCCAGTCCCCACCCACTTGCTTTCAATATGTTAGCGATTTTCAGCTTCAAAAATCTTAAACAAGGCCACAAACTTGAGCTAACATATTTATATGCTTGCTGGATCATGCATATGAAGTGCTGTTAGCAAATATCAAAATGGAATGCCAAAGGTGGCCAGGAAAGCTTTAAATATGGGGGAGGTCTGGAACCCAGTATGATGCCATGGTAACAGAACTGTTAAGCTCATATTGTGGAGAACATTTAGTAAAATCTTAATGCAAAAAATCAAAAAATTCTGATACAAATTGGCTGAGATATCTCTTTTTATCAGATTTGAACAAAATTTAGTTGAGTCTATGACGTCATCACTTGGCTAATTTGCATAGTTTAAAAACTCGAATATCTCTGGAACGAAAAGAGATATTTGATAAAAGTAAACAGCATTTTTCT
>NC_090895.1:19210688-19228188 GCF_036669925.1 Montipora capricornis | reverse complement strand
ACTACGTAATGAAATTGCCAAGTTCGTAGCCAACTTTGGGAATTTCAAACGAACTTCGGAAACCGTTTGTCAAAAGTTTTGTGAAACGCACTAGAGTTACAAGGACCACAGTATTGAAGGCAAGGTTTGGCCCCACATTCATCTCTAAAATACTTATTAAGCACTCGTATGATTCCACACCAGCGTTAAAAGGACCACTGTCTGGAAGCTAGACAAGGTTAAGCAATACATTTATCTCTGATACACTCACTTAATCACTCAAATGATTCTAAACTAGCGTTACAAGGACCACAGTATTGAAGGCAAGGTTTGGCCCCACTTCATCTCTAAAACACTTATTAAGCACTCATACGATTCTACACCAGCATTAAAAGGACCACTATCTGGAAGACAAGGTTTGGCCCTAACTTAATCTTTGATACACTCATATAATCACTTAAGGTAATTCCTTAGTGTTGCATTGCGCATCCCTACTGTGCACGATTTTCGCATCATTAGCATGGGCACATGGGCATGTGCGCATACAAAACGTAAGAGATTTCGCTTAAATTAAACCTGATAGCGAAATAAATGCTCCTTTTCTTTCAAACGAGCACAGTGACCCCCTTTTTTTCTTTTTTTTTTTCAGGTATTTGATAAGAACAGTTTAATAAAGAACATATGTGAAGAAGACGAAAAGTTTGATAGTAGAACATGAATTTGTTTTGGAAAACAGTTCCGTACTGGGTGTATTTTACCCAAGGCGAGGACTTCAATCTGACCACGAACTGTCCCAAAAAGTGTGCTATTCCCACAACCAGGGAATCAAAAACCACGTAAATGAAGCAATACTGCTTATGTAAATAAAAGAAGCTTTATTTTCAAAATAAAATTTTGTGTCTTTGAAGTAACCAAGACTTAATTCTGTATGAAGGCGATTCGAATTTTTAACGTGAAAACAGTAAAAATACCCCATTTTAAGAGCCTGCTGACACGTAAACAAGCACGGTGACCCCATTTTTTTATTGCATTTTTCTAATGTTCATATCATGAATGTTAATTATGCCACGTTTCCAAAAAAGTTTGATAGCAGAACAATTTGAAGGGAATTACAGTTGTACCTTAAATAATTCTACATTACCGTTACAAGGACCACAGTACTGAAGACAAGTTTTGGCAATACGTTAATCTCTGATACACTCATATAATCACTCAAATGATTCTATACTAGCATTACAAGGACCATGGTATTGAAGACAAGGCTTGGCTCTACATTCATCTCTGATGTACAGTACAGTGCAAATGTAAGTTGACAGTCCCTCGAAGCTCGATCCGCGAACTCGATTCTCGATCCTAGATTCTCGAAAACTTAGAGGATCGAGGCTCGAGTCAAGTTTTGAGACGTTTGAGGGCTTTCGAGAAATTTTCGAGACAATTTTCGAGTGGAGAAATCAAAGGAGTTTTCGCATGATTCATTTTTCACATCTTTCTTCCTGTCTATTTTATACGGCTTTCATTTTATCTTACTGTTGGTTTCCATCATTTTTCGCGTTCGTCAGAAACTCTGGCAAGGGATGTAAGTGTCTTCATTGAATTATTTTGTGTACTACTGAAAAAAAAGTGTTTACCCAGCATTGTAAGTTTCGCGATATCGTAGATCGGTCGCTTTGTGCCTGCTTTGTTGATGTCAACTTGAATATTTAATTAGCCCTCTACCATGTATTCACACAGAAAGTAGTTAGAAAGGGTATTTTGCACTTTGTGCCCCCAAAACTTACATGGAATGAATTTTTCCATTAGTTCATTTTATGCAAAAAGTTGTGCCCGGAAAGGCGTAATATTCGCTGTGTCGCTGTGTTTTGTGTCGGTGTTCGTATGACGTCACAACCTTTGTTTTGTTTTTGCTGAATGATAGTTTTGGTTTGCATGATACTCTGTTGTAGTTTAAGATATGAGCCTATAGTTGGGGTACAGAGCGATGCTTTGTTTGCAGGGTTTAATAAAACATTGAAATTAATCCCCGTCACTCTACGAGTTTGGTGCGATTTTCAGTACGAGCCCAAATGTTTACGCATCGCAAAGCAGCAGGGTAAAGGCCGGTTTAGGTCTTGCCAATAAATCGAACCATGTAAATTGTGTAAAACGTGGAAGTTTTCCTCAAGAGGTCTTCCCATTGTCCTTTTGGTATGCGCTATTTTGAACGCTTTAGTTTTTTAAGCATTTAATTATGCGCATTCTCATTCGTGTACCCTTTAATTGACATGGCGGTTTCTCATTAAGTGTCCGCCCGACTTCAAAAATTTCGGAGTGAAACAACAATTTCAGAGTCATGTGGTTTTTAAGTCAAGTATTTATTGCTTCACGTTTGAAGCACACTCAATGCTTGCATTTTTACGTTTGCTTAAGTTGATGCCGTTGTCAGTTTTGCGCGAATTAAATGTATCTTGTCTGGACTAAATTGATGACAGCGAGGAGTCTTTGTTACCGGTACGTTCGCTACTTCAGAATACTCAAAGGCATCTGAACTTAGTTGACGTCAGCACAAGAAACAGTTGGAGATAAATTAAAATTTTCGTATCACATAGTATCCTGTAAATATTTTTACGTTCAAGTTTGTTTGCATTTTGTATGTTCGGTTGAAGACTTTAGCCGCTTTCTGTTTACCGCAATGTGTATCGTTCGCAATGTGCATGGAGGCTTGACTCGTTATGAATGTGTTTCCAAGAAATTTAGGCAGTTATGAACACTGAAGTCGAGAAAACATGAGCGGTGATAAAACATTGCGCATACAGTGGAAGCGATCGTGAAAAAGACATGTAATTTGGTACCGAGTGTCTGCAAATATTAAAGGTGGTTTCGTGTCAAAAGCTTTTGTCTAACGCTATTGTTTCGCTTTTGAGAAGTCTCACCTCACCTTACCTAGAGATTTCTGATCAAGATCCTTGAAAAAAATTTCGAGGGTCTGGAAACTTGATCCTCGAAACTCGAAAGCATTGAGGATCGCGGATAGAGTTTCGCATCGAGACTGTCAACTTACATTTGCACGGTACTGTACTCACATAATATTCAAAATTAGCATTAAAAGGACCACAGTATTAAAGGCAAGGTTTGGCCCTACAATCATCTCTAAAACACTTATTAACCTCTGTTGTAATTTTACAGTGCAACACACCTTACCGTGGCAACCCAACAAACTTTCACATTTGACAATTACGTGTAAATATGTCAACTCCACAACCCATGCAACGGTGTTAAACTTACAACTGTACAAACTTTACAAGGAGGCGTGACTGTCAATCAAATTCACAAATGCTGATTGGCAGACAATTAATTTTGTGAATAAACAAAAGGCGCGTCGCACTTTAAGCACTCATAATATTATGATTGGGCACAAGGTTTGGTCGTACATTCAGCAATGATAATTTCTTAAGCACTCCTATGATCCTACACTAGCCTTATATACATGTATAAGGACCACAATAATGAAGACTACAATTTCGGACAAAACCTGTTGAGACAAAGCAACATTTTTTGGTACTCCAACAAGTTATCCAAACGTTCCGCTTAAAAGCTTCCCTTTCCTCTTCTCCCAAACTCAATGTTGCCTTATCTTGGTCGGAAATACAGTACCGCTCGAAACTATTTGTGCATTTGCTGCGGTAGGTGAAACCACAGGTTCAATCTCCAGTTTGACCAAGGTAAAACCTCGTCCACGGTAACCAAAAGCAGAGGTTTCACCTAGAGGACGCAGTTTGCTTTTATTTGGAGTAGATGTTATCAAAGAAATCTGCATATTCTTGCGGATCAATCGCAGCGATAATATATTAATAATAATAATATTAGTATGCGTATTTACCGATTATCATAAAGTTGCTTTAATAAAAGCGTTGATCATTTATCTTTTTCCAGCAAACGACAAGATTTCTTAAAGTTGTTCGAGATCTGTTGAATACAGATGTTATAAAGATCAGCAGAAATTCTATCAAGAAATTTACAAGTGTTTGGGAAAACTCGTCTTAACGGTGATGCCGCTTGTCGAGCGACCGGCTTTGCAACATTCGCGAAAGTCAATTTGATCTGATTGACCGAAAGATGGAAGAAAACGATAAACTTTACAAGTAATTGTCAGCCGTTCCGGCAACGTGGATCTTCATTTGTTACAACTGTGTTAAGCAGTTTGAATCGAACAATGTGTTTCATGAGCTATCGCTCTCTCTTTCGTGACAGAAGAAGGCAGCTTAGTTTGTATTTACGTTTTAACTGACCAAATTGGCAGAGGCTTCATTGAACTGGTCTATCGTGTGGTCGTTGAAGCATTAATTTAAGTTAATCTTAACAATTCAGAGGAATGAATATTTCCGAATTTCAAGCTCAACTGCTGAATTACCTGCCACTTAATTTTTTGAATCAGCAATGATCGTAATTAACCTGCGACAAGGAGTGGTTAGGAATTGCTTAAGAAACTTCAAGTATACAGTTATGGTTCTTCGCTGGTGTAATCTTTGAGTCATTACATGTTGTATTAAGGTTTAGTTCAAGGCAAATTTGCGACCCGTTGCTAACGGCAACGGAAGCGATCGCATTACGAATAATGAACATCTGTTTGCCAAAAACCACCCAAATAACCGATTTTTCGACGGAAAATTCATCCCAGAGGATAAAACTATTCACTGGACATGTAATAAAGGTAAATATGTGCGAGCGAAAGCGAAAACAAGCGAATATTTTGAGGAAAAACACAATTCTGTGAGATCAAAGGACCATGTGCTCCCAGACACGCATTGCTTCGCTAAATAATTAATCTTACCTTTTCAGCGATTTTAACGCTTGAAATCCCATCCAATGAACCACAAATCCTTTTCTTTATCTATTCCGAAGCATGTAGTGTAATTTTTTGGCTGAATAACTTTAGAAAAACCGCTTCGCGAGAGCTCGGCGATCGATTGAAAATTTGGTCATCGCATCGGCTCAAATTGCCTAAATTAGAATGGACGTCATGTAGGCGTCATGAAAGCTAGAAAGCCGAGATTTTCAGGGAAACTGGGGATATATCTCCCCAGTAAACACGCCAAATTTCAGCGCGATCGATGAAAAGGACGCTGCGCTACGAATCTTACAAGAAGGATTCTTTTACGAATCATTTTCGGTGCGGGCTAGGGGAAAGAGTTTTAAACAATGTTTGCAAAGTACCATTGTTTTCTTGCAGCACATAATTACCGCAATTAAGTCGCCCTCGGCATTCGGTTGCTTTTGTCTTTGCCTCGGTTGCGGTTTTCGTCCAACCTCGATGATTTCGCGGTAAACATTATCGGCAAACACAAGGTATTACCGCATGCAAATGCACTAATAGTTTCGAGCGGTACTGTATACTGTAGAACATAGGACAATACTCAGCGACATTGACTGATGGGGGAGGGGAGTGAGAAGAGGAGAGTAAATACGGGTGTGTAAAAATGGAGGTGAATTTGTGTCACTGTCTCAACAGTTTTGTCCGAGATTGTAGGTTTGGTACTACATTCATCCTACAATCACCTCTGTTGCATTTATATTCACTCAAATGATTCTACACTAGCGTTACAAGGACCACTATTATCCTGACAATGTTCGGCCATATATTCATGGCAATATTTATAACCAGCAACCGTTAAAATTGATCCATAGATCCTCCTGCTCTGCCGCTGGTTTCAAGAAAACTGTTGACTAATTATGACTGAGTAAACAAAACCTGTTGCACCAGACCAACCAAGGAGGTAACTAGTCATCTCGCCACCAGGAAGACTCGCAACCAGCAAACTCGCCACCAATATGCAATCACCTTTTAGCTACTAACTATGTTCTACTTGAGAAATGATTGTAGCAAGTTCAGTTTCTTCAAGTACTTTGCCTTACGTCTGCTGTAATAAATCATTACAAGGACATTATTTAGTGGAAGGCGAAGCTGTGTTGATTTTTATAAGAAGACTCGCCTTGAGTATGCATTTGCGCGATCCGTTAATAGTTTACATAATCCAAGCCTAATATGATATTTTCCGAGGCGTAATTTTTATTTCGATCGATCAGTTGGCGCATTTCCCGGTTTTCAAAACTTTTCGAAACTCCGCACTATAAAACCTTCGTTCTCCCTTAGTGATTCCAACATTCATACACTCTTCGGTGATGCAATTTTCCCTTTCGTAAACAAGCGATGCCATTTGGACGAGAAAAGTTCACTGTTAAGTTTGTCATTTGCAACTGAGGAAAAAATACTTGATCTAGGACTAGAAAAAAAAAATTTATAAAGTTGATGTGACCCTTGGTGGCGAGTTTACTGGTGGCGAGTCTTCCTGGTGGCGAGGTGACTATAAACCACCAAGGAAGAGAGCGAGGGTCGCTAAAATTTCGAACCCATCACAAATTTCCGATCTCTTTGATTCATTTCGGCACTCGTAAGACTGAAAATACGCTATACTAAACAAGCAAGATGTAGCAATGCAATGCAATGCAACGCAATGCTAAGTACCGCAAGTTTTTTTTTTTGGTGGGCGAGATTCCTTAAAGTAAGCTTACATAAGCCCCATAATATACCTAGTACAAAAGGTGAATGTGCCACTTACCAACCAATCGTCTCACCCGCACATTTCTTCTTGAACCGTTCTACCGAAGAACACTCTATGAACGCATATTTTCACTTCGAAGACGTTTTCTAAGTATGATGACCGGCGATTGCAGAGGCAACTTTGGATAGAAATAACCTGCGGAGCACGAACGGGCGACTTTCTCCACGAGGATTTTAAAAACGATGACGTAAACAACGAAACAACCTCGTTTCCAGGTTGCAAAAAGCAAGCCCTTCGAAAAAGCAAGAAGAGACCTATTTTCCGAAGTTGGGAAAAGAAAATGGCGATTTAGATGCATTCGTTAACTCCATTGGATTTTTCTTGTTTTATTATTTTTGTTTTGGTTGTTGCTTTCATGATTTCTTTTAAGTGCTCATAGAATGGTTTACGCCCCGCGGGGGGGGGGGGGGGAGGGGGCAGTGGGGTGGGTGGATAGAGTGCAGTGCTTTAACGTCTTGTTTTACATTGTATTTCTCAAGAAAAAGACATGTTGTCACAACAATAAGACAATTTCAACAGTGCTTCTTTCAATACCGTGTAAGCACGTTGTTTCATTCATACTTGTAAACTTTCTAACAACATGGGCAATGAAACACGCGCAACAATAAGCTGCTGGCACAAACGGTGAAAACTGCCGGACCTCCAGATACATCGCTCGAGTAAATTTGTCTAAAACTTGCAAGCATGTATCTGAATTAGCTTGGGTATTTACAGATGATGTTTTGTCAGTTATTACATCCGTATTGAAATACATGATGTTCCTTGCAAACTTACTGGCACTAAGCAGTGCAATTTATTCACTAATCGCTCGATATCTTTGATCTTACTTGCATCATTTTCTTAGCCCATCGTAAGAGCGTTTCCAGTTCCTCGTTTAAGAAAACGGATCTACTGAAGTGGATTATTAAAGAACAATATTGAAGGAAAACAAAATACGGTTTTAAAACAGGTGTACTAAGGTGGTATTTGATTTCGCGTAATGCAATTTGGATCTGAAGTCATACTTGTGATTACCAGTCGAACTCGCGCTGATTACAGACCAAATTGCACTCCGATAGGTTAAATTAACACCAACTAGTAATGAGGGAAATAATGAAATTCTAGAGTATACGTAAAATTGCATAGCTGGCCGTCATGTTTTGGTAAGAATGTGGGATTAAATGTCTATTTGACGACTCTCGAAAGTTCATTGTAAGCATACGGTCGTACTATCCCTGCCCTTTGTTTCTGTAGTTTCCAAGGACATATGGAAGAACAGAACATTAAGCAAGACGCATCTTCAACAGGCCCGTAAAATTTCAACCACCTTAATCAGCAAATGACGTCAACAATTGTCTAAATGCAAGGAATATAGGAATTCACTTACATTTGACTACTAATTGAGATTGAATAGCAACGTTCAGTGTGAAAAACAAGACTGTCCACCCCCTGGCCTTTCTGCCCAATTTTAGAACGTGAGATAACAGTCCCTATTTGAACTTGATCTATTCCTAATATGGGTGTGGGTGTATGTCCATCAATTACTTGTGTTCGTCTCTATGGTTTCAGAGACATGACAGGTGGACCACATGGTCAAGAAGCTTAACCGAGGTCAAGGTCAAGCAGCAGGTTCTTTTTTTTCTGCACGAACAGAAGTCGTCCCGAAAAATATCCCTTAACGATATTATCACATAACAATGCTAAAATATAATATAACAGTGGTGACTAATTTTCACTGAGAAGTTCCTGGACAAAGAAGAAATCAACGTGCTATTCTCTTTTTAAGGTGAGCATAAAACACCAGCGCAATCGACTCTGCACAGTCTAAATGCTTCAAGAAAACCCCTTTAAACAGCAGCCTCTCTCTTGTTATTGTACCAGTGAAGCTTTAAAATGCAATCCATCATAACGGAAACAGCCCAAAACAACTCCCAAGGAACCTACAACAAGTGCATTCTCTTGACGCACTAATCTTTTTTTCCAGAAAGAATCTGAAAGCCAGGTCAGACCAAAACAGAGAAAAAAAGATTGGAGAAGTCGTTTCGTGTAAAGTAAGTCTAAATTTATGTTTTATTTTAAGTTGAACAAACACATTTCATTCAGAGTGAGCCTAACTTTCCCTTAATTTTACCTCAAAGTCGCATTTTACACTGGCTTGACTTGTCGTCCTCCTAAAAATGGCATTCATTTCGCTCCTGTATTCCACTCACGTGGCTTCGACGGTTTCATGAATGTTGAGATGTCTACTACAATGACAGAAAGAGCAAAGGAAATGAAGGAAAAATAATGAATCTTCCTTTTTATGAGCATTGGTGTTATTAACAAGCAAAGCATTACCATTATGCATAAACCGAAAATGTGCAACCGTCACCACGAGATCTACAGTAACTTATACATACAGATGTGAAAAATCCAACTGGACAAAACATTTTTTCTTGTGGCATTTTCTGTAGTGGTTGTAACCTCTTACAACCAAGTAAAGCTGACTCCAAAGATCACATATAGACAAACAACAAACAAAGGGCTTCAATGTAAATCATAAAAAAATTCAAAATAATTGCAATATAAAGCCCCTAAAATTAATATATTGTTAACTTATTCAAAGTACCAGCATGTCAGCATCGTCATCATTATCACCATCACAATCACTACATGAAAGGGGAGTCAGGGTGGCTTAGTGGTTATCACCACTGCGACCTGAGGTGTATGTGGGGTATGTGGGCTGAGTTTCAGTCAATCTCCATCTGACTCCAAGGGTTCTTCTCCAGGTAATCCGGTTTTCCTCCCTCATAAAAATCGACTCCAGATAAATAACATCCAGGTAGATAACCTCGTATTGGGATAACCTCTGGTATTTCTCCCTTTTCATTGTATTGAATGAATACAGTTGGTATTTAAAGTATTTAAAGGGGCTTTGCCACAGATATTATGTTGCATTTTTGTCAAAACTACTAAAACGTTAATTTGACAAGGTACTTTTTTCCAACCATGAAATTATTCTTAAACCAAGAACACAATGTTACGTGATCTCTCTGTGAAAGGGCAAACAATGATTAGGTCAGCATTGTTTTCTCAAATACAAACCAAATCATCCTTGAATGTTTCGATCTTAGCCATCCACAGCCATCATGATTCCTATATAATAGTAGGGATACAGGTATTTTTGGCTATTGAAAAGTGACCCTGAAATAGGTGACATGACCCCTTAAATATTGCTGCTAATAAAAATATAATAATTATTTAAAGGACCTACATGTAGAGTTCTGTTTCCAAGATACAAGTCACAGAAAAGAGAATCATTCATATGGAGACAACAAAACAACCTTTCCCACAGGTATTAGTAACTAAAAGATTAAACAGAAAAAAAAATTGTTAAACTCTGCATTTTCTCTGTCTTGTCAAATTATTGACATGTTTTGCAAGTACTTAAAGATGCTGTTTTTCCACAGATAATAATGCTTAGGCAACATCATTCCATCTAATACCGACAAAAGGAAATCAATCTCTTAACATGAAACACATATCAACTGTGGGAATCTGGAAAGTCATGTATAAGGAAAGAAGAAAAGGAGATACATTGCACGAAAGCCTATAAGAGTCTTAGAATCAAACCTGGGCCACATTCATGGATGCTCTGACACCACTGCATCCATGCTTGCCCACTCACACCAAAAATTAACAGTAATTCCTGTACATGTATGTCAAACAAAAAAAGCAAATACAGTTATACAAATGTTATCTCTGCAATAGTTTCTATCATCACAGCTGCTGAATCACATTTAATATTTTGTAACGCATCAGTTTAAGAGGGCCAAGAGAGAATCAGAAACTGAGAAGGCTAAGAAATGGATTTTAGCGGACACAGATCAACCTGGTCTACATGCCTTAATTACCAATGACACAATTGATGGCACAATTGGTAAGTTTCAGGAATTCATATACATATACATGTATGAAGAGACCTTATTATTGTTACCATGAAAATACTCAGCATGTAGTTAAGCCTATTTTTGGAAATAACAAATGGTGCTTAACTACATGTGGATGGATGACAAATCTCCTATTTTCAATTCACGTTATTACATTATTGTAATGATTTACTAACATTGGTAGAGACTTTTAACACTTAGAAAGGTCAGTTGGAGGTTTAATAAAACATCCCTGCAGAAAGTGAATTTGACAATTCACAAAAAATATTTAAGTCACACCCTACATATAATTATGCCTCATTCGTGCTACTTCAAATTTGCAAGCCACAAGACGTTTGATGTTGGTTGCATGACAAGGTAGCATATTCAGTTATACAAACAGAAAATTTTCCAGTTTCAGTCGTCTTAAAATCATTACTTTTTCCCTAAGGCAGATTGCACTAAAAAGGTTTCTTGTTTCATGTCTGATGTAATTACATGTAATTTCCATGCAACGAATGCATGTGTGTAAATCCCCTTTCAGCCATCAGAAATGTTTGTAAATGTTTCAAAATTGCACTTGATGAAGGAGGAAACATCCTACAGCTGTACTTTTGGCCCCCATTATGAAGAGGTCTAGCGAGTGACTATCCCGCACTTTCAACGCCAGACATGGTTTGTTTAGAGAAAATTAATGGATTGTTGCCAATGAGCACTTGCTTACTATTGAAAACCAGCACCAGGCCCCCAACAGTTAAATTATCACAGACCTTAACAAATAGCCATATTTGGCTCTTTTCTTCTGTAAATTGTGCTATTTCGCATAAATTCTGCAATTTTCCATGAATTAAGCAATAATTTGTTGAGATTTTAGGTTTATTATGAGAAATCACATTGCATAATATCAGAAGCCCTGTTTATAGACTTCCTTCTAGAACATTATCGTTTTGTATCATGTCCTGAAGTTAATTCAGCAGGCTCTCAACCTACAGGTAGCTTAGACTCCAAACTTTTCAACATAGGGGACATAGTTTGTCAGTGAGTTAACTATTAACCCATTAACTCCCAGGGGTTCCTCATTGACTAGTAAAATCGTCTGGCGTTAGACAGAGTAAAATACTAAGTCTGGCCGGTTTCGGCCAGTTTGGAGGTCACTGGTTAATTAAAGCCAAAGGACCCTGACAATTTTCTAAAGCAGCAGGCATGGAAATCAATCAATTTTAGTTAACTCCACCAAAATCACTAGTCTTAATTGGTTTAACATAGCACATTAATTGCACCTGATTAAACATTACAATCCAAAATTGTCAACTACTTGAAACTGTTTTCAATGTGCAAAAATAACAGGCTTACATGTACATGTATCCGCGGGTGTTTACGGTACGTACATTGTAAGGAATGTTGCAGTAATAGGATGGTTGCAAAAGTACATGTATTTTGAAAACAACTTTATTTAGACCAAGAATACTTTGTCCAAACCTTTAACAGTGTTTTAAACAATGAACAGACTAGATTAGTGTGAAACAAGGCCGTTAAATGTCACCAGGGAGTGATCAATCCATCATCTTGGATGAAACATCATTCATTGGCTACATCCAAAAATTTCACTAGTCTAAATCAGAATGCACTTTATTCATTACAGGAAAAGGAGTCTTCACAACAACGGCCTTCAAAAAGGGTGATTTCCTCCTTTGTTATAAGGGTGAGATCATAACTGGAAGAGAGGGCGAACCTAGGGAGCAAGCCTATCCAGATGAAGTTGGAAATTTTTGGTATTTTTACAAAGACGGTGGAAAAACTTGTTGGTATGGATTATAGTTTAAATAATAATGTTTAACAGTTGGAGCAACAAAAGATTCTCTCAGCAAAATATAATATCTTCAATGTTAAAAGAGTTACACAGGTTGGCTTGTTACACTGTTCTCCATACCGTTCTTCCCCCACACCAAATACTGTCAATAGTGTGGAGACTTAAAGAAAAAAAAGGGGGGGTTCCACATTTTTATACTTATAACCCTGTTTGGTCTTTACTCTTAGACCATTTATACACACCCTTAAAAAATAGTAGACTTGGTGGAATATACATGTATATTAACTATCACCACAACTACAATTTTACGTCTTTCAAAGGTCAGAAAATGTATGGAAAAGCAAAAAAATTCAAACCACTTTTGTTCCTGATTATGCCTTTATATGGCCTTGTATATACTTGCATCTTTATGATATAGTCATAATTGAGATTTAATAATGTTAATTAACATTAATAATAATCTCACAAAAACTACTCTTAGATGCATACATGCATCTCTTAATGTGTATAACTGATATAAATTTTGCCATCAATTCATAAAAAATCACTATCAATACTTTTACTATTTTCTTCACTAGTGTTGATGCCACCTATTCTACTGGGCTCGGTCGGCTGGTAAATGACAGCCCAAGACCAAAAGCAAATTCTGCCATAAAGAAAATTACCATAGACAATCATACATACCTCTGCCTCTTTGCAACCAATGACATTGGACCAAACACAGAAATTCGGTACGACTATGGTGCACAAGATCTCCCCTGGAGAGAAAAGGGTAAAAATTTCATGTATTTAGGAGCTGTCACACCAATAGCAATTGTGTTATTTATTTATTATCATATTTAGTGGTTTGGTCTTAGCAGACTCCACTTTCAAATTCATTATTTTTTAAAAAAACTTAAGGTTTCTTTGACCTTGAGTATTTAATTTAGGAAGTTTCTTCAGAGGCATTAGCTCAATAATCAACTAATTAATTAAATAGCAAATTAATAATTTAATATAGCATTTAATGAATTATTCATTCATTTTGGCCACAAAGAGGAAAACAGACACAAAAGTGAACTCAAAGCACATGGCATGTAAAGGACTGGAGACGAAACTAAACAAATTCAAAAGATCACCGATTAAAGAACAAACAATCAGACCTATCAATGTTTCATGTTTCTTCTTGTCGTAACACTACATTAATACACAGATTGAAGTGCTTATCACCCCTTACATGACTAGGGCGCATGCTGGGCCCGGCTAGCAGTTTTATAATGCAACATTTTCTAAATTTATGTTCCATGTGCACATTATCCATTTAACAATGTATTCCATGAATGCGCTAGTGTTTACATTTTGTGTACATAAATAATCAATTCTCACAACATCTACAAATTTCTCAAAAAAAAAAAAAAGATTGAATAAATTATGGTATTTGTTTGGTTTGTACAATAACAGTCTATTCAGTGTTTACTAGTATCTAATTTTCTTTGTTTAATTAACAGAAAACAATGTTATTAATGTTTGTGCAATTTTATTTTCACTGACAGAAGACTGCCAGTTGCCAAAAAGGGCACTCAACTTCAATTCTGACCTAGGTACTACAGTACATGTAACTATACAATTCCCTCAATTCTTAATGATTAATATGACTTGGTAATCCTTTGTGTAACATACATACAGCTTTTATTAATTAACCTATACAGTGTAATTCTCTCTAATCAATGATTCATTCCTTACGGGAACATTAGAACCCACAAATGACCAGTTCCCAACATCAGTGGCTTTATAGCTCAGTTGGTTAGAGCATCGCACCAGTATCGCGAGGTCACGGGTTCAAACCCCCTTGAAGTCCTGAAATTTTCAGGTTTCTGTACGCAATTGCAAAAATTCACAACTGTGATGGTCATGTAGTCTGTTTGGTATATTTATACTGTATACGTCATTTTTAACTGCATAAACTGTCATTAAATTAATAGCTACTTGATGTAAATTAATGCTTCAATCAGTGGGAATATGTATATTTTGGGGGGGGGGGACGGGGGGGTTTGGGGGTGAATTGTAAGAATCGAAGTCCAGATTTGTCTTTGTTTATGTTTTGCATAAATAAAAAGTTAACGTCAGCAGGGATGAATAATTTCATACCCTTGAAGGTTGTTTTGAGGCGGTAAGTTCATGCTCTGAGCATCAAAGTTGCAACGCAACATGCAGCATTCTTCAAGATGGCGAATTTGGGGACAGAGAAGACACGCACAACAGTACTTACAACAACACTTTTTCAATTCACATGCAATTTCATTTCCAGTATCGATAAATTTTAGTGATAATTTTGTATACTAAACAGATATGGATTTTTATGGCAACATATCTAATGTACATGTGTAGCGAATAAATTGCGATCTTCTCAGTCACTTCAATCAGTGGACAAAATTCAGACGGTGATAACCCCTTTCTCAAGCTGTGATTTTCACCCGCAGCTGGCACTTAGCAACATCCCTGCGTCAAGTAAACAGAATCTGTTCCATCTTAAAATACAATAAAAATCAGATAAATTTTAACACTCTTGTTATAAAAGTAGAAAATAAACAGATTTCTTCATTACTTTAATGAGTCAAGGAAATCAGCTACTTAGGTGGTACCTTAATACATCCTACATGTATGCCATCCAGATTTGAAAATAATAAAACTTGCATATTTTAAGATTGTAACTAGTTTGTAAATTTATTATCAACCAAAAAAATACAATCAACTCAAAAAAAAAAAAAGAGCCAAAATGGGGGGTGGTTATTCCCCTTGCCTGGATCCACTGTCAATGTATAGTTGGCAATCAGTTAATGAATGATCAGTTAACAAATTTGTATTACACTCAATGTAATATGCATCAATTGATTTTACTTCCAGAGGGAGAAAAATGTCCCAAACAAGGCAAGCCTGCAGATGCTACATGTAGTAAAGCAGATGCTGACAAATGCAATGTGAGTGTACTTAACATAGATTGACAACTGCTTGCAAGATGTATCCACTTTAAATTTCTGGAAACTGACGGATGTGAGCCAAAAACGTACATGTAAAACACCAGCAACACTTCAAATAGCACCACAACCAAAATCCCATCACCAGGAATTCAAGTAATTTCATTCACGCATTTCTTTGTGTTTGAGTTTCTGGTAATGCCAGTAAAAAGGACTGTTGCTTGTCATAAAATCACCTTGTAATGCCTTGCGCCCAAACAAAAAAAATTGTAAAACTATGAGTACACACGCCATAAACAGAAACGATATTAAATTTGCAATTGCCAACATTTTTCCAGCTAAAATATAGCCAAATGTACAATTAACACCAGCTTAGGGACATGCAGTTGACAGAACTTGAGAGTAAATTTGTAAATGCCAGCTCCTTTAGTGTAGTTGAAACAAAACAGATTGCATGGCTAATAAATGTTCATTTTCTTACAAAGGGTGTCTCCTATTATGTGACAATTTGTGTTGTTTAAAATTATGTAGAATGATGACCAGGAAGTGGAATCTGCTGTGGTTACAGTCACACAACCAACTGCTACAGCAGAGGCTCATCAAGGTTGGTTTACATTGAGACCATAATGTTATACTAATGAGTGCACAAGTGAATATTTAGTGGCCATAATGAAGCAATTCGTAAGTTGTGTGTTTGACTTAGGTTGGATGATTAAAATTATAATTGTCTTCTTTTCGGAGCCTTCAAAGTGGTTTGCTTTGAAGTGCTACTATGAGATTTTGAAAGTGTCTTTGCTTAACAACTGACTGGCAAAATGTTGAGCTTTGATTTTAATCAAAAGGCTGTTTACTTTAAGTGTAAGTTTTGGATTTCAAGGTTCTGCCATTACTCATGTTCGAAACTGACCAACTGGACCTCAGATGGGTTGGATCCAGGGGAAAGTGACATCATTGACTCACTTGCTTAAAATTTCAGCACATGACCGCAGTCTGAATGCCAGAAACCCCTGTGCTGCACATTTATTTAGCTTCATACACGCACTGCATTCTTAAACTGGACGAGTCTTTGACGTCATTTTCTCCTCAATCCAGCTCTCTCAAAAGTATAGAGTTAGTAATGGCAGACCATTAAATACAACGAGCACAGAGAAAGTTTCTCCTTCTGCTTTGTGAGAAATCCCTGTCAATGTGGACGACAATCTAGATCTTCTTTGAGCCTTTCAACACAGCGCTCTTCTGGCCAAAATAAAAATGTAGACGGTCTTTATACCTCTGAGTAGGGTTCGTTAAGGCTAAAAAATTTTACCATACACACACATTACGATAACTTGTGCATGCAGATATTCATGGGGATTGAGTAAATAAGGCTATATTAATGCTTTTGATCCAGAATGTGCTCAATATTTTATGTTCAAATGAAACTCATTTGAAATATGTCATGTTCACAATAATTTATAATGCATGTTACACCAGCATTTTATCTTCTTAATAACAGTAATGAGGGCACTTGAGACGCACAAAGGAATGCCTTCTACTGATGACTTCAGTGGCATGAATGATAACAATGAGGTTTGAACTTTTAATTGCCAACTTTAACTACACAAACCTGTAAAAACTATTTAAGTTTACAAACAAGTGATGAAAGTGCAGATAAATCAGAAATACATTGTATTTAGTCAATTCAACAATAATTATGAAAATGCACGAATGTATATCTCAACTTAAGACAGTGACAGTGAGAAGTGTATTTCAACCAAAAACGTAATCTGCAATTGTACGTTATATACACCCGTATGTTAGAAAAAGTTTTTTTTTCTTTGTAGAAAAAGAAATATCAATCCAAAGTCTCAAGACGAACTGCTGTAATGGCTAAAGGCAGGTTTTATCATTTGTTTCTCACCCATAATTATGTAATACACTAGAAAAATATCATTTATTATAACATAACTTGGATAAAACGCACGTTCTGATTGGTCAATTGATCATTAACTATTTGCCCATGGGTGCACGCTCGCTGACAACAGCTGACGTGCGATCTAACTGAAGAAGAAAATGCCCTCCCGAGCGCATCAGTCCTAGTTTTCCAAGACATATTTTCCTCCTCTTAGAATAGGGGTGAACCTCTACAGAGCTCAACATAGAAAGATATAGCCCTAAAGATTAATCAGCAGCGGAAAAGGAGAATTGAAGGTCTTAAAGCCACGAAAGAGCGTTTTGTGTTTGTACTGCTTTTGATTTGCAAAAGACAATCTAAACTCTGCTTAAATATTCAAG